>NW_018165546.1:406002-431772 GCF_001263595.1 Phalaenopsis equestris
TAAGTTTACCACAACTTAGTGAACAATTACAATCTTATTATGCATTAAATTAATATGCAAATGTTATAAATGAATGTCCAAAAGAAATGTGAATAAATTAATCAAACTGTAAACTTTCATTTTAAATTAATCATTCATATTTAATTTAAGTCATTTATCTTTTTAACTTTTTTCTTTTCTTTTAATGAGTCATATCAGAATCACCATCATATTTGAAGGTATCCTAAAAAAATTTGTACTTATATGTACACTCAAAATCTTGCACCCAAAGGTACGTCTTTACCATTTTCTTTTTCTTTTCAATGCACAGTTAAAATAGCATCCTTAGCTGGTAACATAAAGGGGTAAATCTCGTTTGACTTAAGCCTTTACTTCTTATCATTTAATATCAAGTTAAAATCATTTAAACGTAATTTCACATTTCAATTCTTTTTTTCCATTTGTGATATATCTTCCAAACATTCAAAATGCAAATCATAAAAGAAATCTAATTTTAAATTAATATTGTAAGTTCATTTTTACCAATGTTATAAAAATCATTTATCTCTAAAATACAACTTTTAAATAAATTATTAATTTAATAATAAAATAAGAAAGCAATTACTCACATGAAATTTGAATGTCTTCCTCTTCCCCTTGAATTCCCTTTTACAATTGATCTTGATTAAGACTTTATCCTTCTGCTTATAATTTTTAATTAACATTTTAATAAGAATTTTGATGTTAAATTGAAGCATTTCCTTAATAAGTAATTAAAGCAAACCTTGACCCAATTTACCTTAATTGGAATGCTAGGGTTAAAAACGAACCCGCCTCCTTTTTTCCTTTAATTCGAACGCTTATTCAAATTTAATCACTGATGTTCATTAATAATGTTTAAAAGTCAATTTTAATAACATCTAGTTAAATAAATAAAATTTCTTATATTAAAAAACACAACATTGCTTAATCCATAGCTCGGCTCTCCCTTCACTCACACACGACCCCTCTTCCCACATAAAATCCTTCCTCCGCATGTGAGGCTCAGTTTCTTCTCCCGCAAGAACCCAAAAGCTTCTCTCCTTCCTTCAAGCTCAACTCGATTACGTCATTGCAAGTGAAGCAACGATGCTTCGACTCTTCTTTGGCTTCAACAAAGATAACGCAGCGTCACCTAAACCCGCGCCTCTCCTTCCTCCACAAGCGGCTCGACCTGACCTTCCGCAAGCACAGAAGAACAGATTGTCCACCACTCTGCTTCATTCACGCACGACAACGACACTAGGGCCTCATTTCTCCTTCTTCTTAACTCTTCTTCTCTTAGGGCAATGATTTTTTTTCCATTTCCCCTTCTCAATCTCATTTTCTTCTCTCGTGTTCTCATTCTCTTTGTTTCGTTGCTTTGAAAGAGGATATACGGCTCTTAAGTCAAAGTTTAAGAGACGCTTGTCCTCGCTACTCATTATTATTATTACAGTTACAATCACTACTAACTATAAACAAAAATATAATGAATGATTTTAATGAATTACATCGATTTTCAAATTGGATGTAGCTCGAGAATGCTAAAGTGTTGCCTGCCAGCTGTAGTTTATTTCTACCTGATTCTAAGAGTTAGTCAAGATCTTTAGCCAGCCAATGGTTACCAGTTTACTTATTAGCAGTAGAGTGCATGAAATAAATTGACCTCATCTGAAATATCTAAAGATTTTCATAATGTGTACTAAAGCTACAAGCAAATAAATTGAATCGACAAACTCCAAGCAATCCATCAAAAACAACATAATTAGCACCATCCCAATTGATTGAGCTAGGCAGGCTTTATGAAGCTTCAGACTCATTCACGCAGATGTAAATTTGAACTATTTTTTCATGAGAATTGGAAGGAAAATAAAAGTCAAATCAGAGGTATGACGAAGGTGAGTTGAAAGTACTCAAGGGAATGATCACCATATATTTTTCTATTTCAAAGGCACCTTAGTCCATACTCAAAACTAGAGTAAAACAGTGAGATATTTGCCCTCCAGTTTAAATACATCATAATAATAGGTTTTAGTTTCGATAATAAATCAAGTCATTTTGGCATTACTCCTAAAATAAAAGAGACCAATCCAGATGAGATCCAATGAAGATATATTATTTGCTCGAAGGATTTTAGTTAATGCAATGGAGAAAGGGTGGAAGACAACAAAGCCATGCACCAACAAGATTGACTATGTTTATTGTGATCCAAAAAAAAATGTAAAAAAACAATCGACATGAACAGAATTAAATAGAAACATAAAATAGCACGATTGAATTGCAATATTAAAAATTTTATTATTCTTGATTCAGACGTATCTAGTCTAGAAGGCTCTTAAGAAATTTTATGAATTTAATCTTAAATTAAAAATAAATATAACAAAAGCTATAGTTGCAAAATTTGCAAATTAAATTTCGTTAGAATACAGAGGGCAACCAAGAAAAAATAGGAAAGGAGATTTAAGAGAGAATTAAGTTGTACTAAAATCACTCCACAAAATAATGCCGTTATTTAAAGGGTCAATCATCTTTCATTGAGAAAATTAAAGAGATTTCTTATTTGCAAAGGATGGTTATCCATAATTCAAATGTTTATTGGATATCTAGGATAAAGTTTCACAAATTTGTGCATTTAGCTAGGTTGTAGAAAGATATGAATTGGAAGCTATTTCAAGAAATGGGAGGTTTTAGGATGTAAAAATGCAAGTCAAAATTTTTAAATTACTTTATCTAATGCGGAAGCGTGAGTGTCTCAGAGCGAGGGGATCGTGCAATCCCATGTCTGTGCAAGTCAGGCAGCCAATTCCTGTGAATGAAGTAGAACCGAACCAGACAACATTCATTTTTTTCCAACTTCTTCTCTAATCATTTCCCTTATATATGGGTTGTATTAGGATTTGGATCAGTAGTTTCTTTGCGTTTTTGTTCAGGACAGTCGCCGGCATATTAGTTTTTCCCTTCTAGAATTGTATCCAAGGGACAAGTGGTACTCTGGCTATATCTAGCTCTCGCGGTAGTTATTATCCTCATCTATCCTTCTCTACATCCTTCCTTTGCTAACTCTATCCTCCCTCCATGTTGCAGTCACCCAGACAACCCACCACAGTTTTCCTGCAATCCTATCGCCGCCCTACAGCCAGCCACGTTCTCCCTCCCAGTTGCCACCCTGCTCCAGCCTCCCTGTTGCAGTCCTCCTCCCAACCTATTGTCATCCCGCCATAGCCAAGATTTCAGTTTCAGCCTCCTAGCCGCGGCCTTCCTCCCATCTTGTTCCATCCCACCACAACCAAATCCCACCATCCAACTGCAGTCTTCTAACGCCCCTCCGTCTCATATAGTCCATCACCATCCTTTTGGAAGACATCCCTAGTAGCATTTATGTCGTGTTTGTTGTTATTTATATTTTCATTTGAGTGATTGTATTTCTTTATTTTGAATTCAACAATAACATTTGATTTTCCTATTGTGGTTTGGGTAAACGCCTGGATTTAGTGTCAGAGCCAGGTCAGCGCTAATCGAGCCAGGTCAGCACTAATCATACCCTAGGGTTACCAAAATCCACCACTACATACCCCAAACTCCACCCAAAAACTCTTCCCTTTCCTGATTTTTAAAATCAGCCGCCCAAATTTTTTTTTCCCACCAAAAATGACACCCATATACCCTTTTTCACCTCCCCAAACACGCCATCAAGGAGACAATTGTCGAAAACCTAATCAGGAGAGAATGAAAAAATATCGTTTATGAGAAATCCGCAAAGAGATGCCTAGAAAGTTTCTATGAAAATTACACAGCGGAAAATCATCCAACTGTAACAGAAGTTTATCACCTTGGAGATGAGACAATCCGGAAGATTTACCCATATCCACAACGGTGATTTATCATATTGAAAAGATTGAGTGAATCTCTTTCAAAAAGTAGTTTCCAGTGATGAGAACCAACAACCCGGATATTTGGCATGGAATATCAGATGAGAAGTCAGAGTTTTGGAGTACAATGTGTCTTGCCAAATTTTGATGGCCACATGGATCCAAACGCGATCATCGAGTGGCTTCAGGCAGTGAAAAATGTCTTAGAGTACATGTCGGCACTATTTTAGTTGAGGAGTTGACCGTTGGATGTTGTCGGCCGCCAGAATCGAAAATCTCATCGCCCACTTCGGAATGACATTTTAATTTACATATAGATTTAAGTTTAAGAAAATATGAAATCAAACTAATCCTATATTTTTCATAGTTTAAATGAAAGAGCATTGTACTTCAAACTCTATATATATCCCGAAGGATAAACACAAGACTTGAGGATGAGGCTCGATCAAATAAATTAAGAAATATATGACATCCGTTTGGTCTGCAAAACTGTTTTATTTGCCGACAAATTCCCCTATTTAATACGAAGAATTAAATAGGGTTCATATTAAGCTGGGTTCGGACAAGCTTCCTATAAGGGCTATCAAAAGGACAGGACTTTTCAACGAAATCGGACAAAGAAGTGTGAAATGGGAATAGCTCAAATTTAGAACATTTTATTTTTGGAATCCAAAAGAGGAAGAACTAAGGGATGTCATGGATCCGAAGGAGAACCTCGGTAACTTCCCAGTCTGTCATATTGTTTGGTTTCAATTTTGAGGAAAAATTTATCTGAGTGTTTCATCCTGCCAATGTTATTAATTTAGAGTTTACATTTGTGTGAAACAATCACACAAATAGCCTGGAAGATGTGTGGATTTGGGTCGTGACGAACAATAACCTCGGAATCCTAAGACGAGTTAGGATTTATATTGTACAGCAGAGTTGTACAAAGGCCTAAAGACGAGGTGAGGATTTATGTCGCATAAGCAGACAACCTCAAAATCCTATGGCTTGTTGTTTTAGTTCTAAATAAGGAAATTGATTTAGCTGATGGGACCTGTTTTGCTGTTGAAGATGACTGTGTAGCCCACCATACTAGCTCCAAGTTTCTTGTCGTGGTGAGTTTAAGTTTTCTAGGGTGTCAAGTTATTATGGCAAATCAGGTGGCTCACGGTCCTATGATTTTAGTTCTTTAAATATTATGGGGCATGTTAAAGTTGATTAGAGCGATACCGATTATGATCCTACGGTTCCCTCATTTTAGTACCACTATTTTCTATCGGATTCATTTAATCCAAATGAATTTACAAAACTCAACTTATTGAGTTCTATACTTTCATTTAGATCATGGAAAGCCTTGTTAGCAACCGTAGGTTACCTCCTCTGAGGGATTCTCAATAATCCGATAGAGTGCAATTGTGGTTTTGTGATGTTTGTGATTAAATTTTGAGTTTTCTTATATTTTGAATGTTGTGGAGATGATTTTTATCTTGGTTGATTTTAGTTTTGGTTTTGATTTTGTGACTATCTTAGCAGTTTTGGTTTTCATGCAGGATGACATCATTGTTTAACATGCAACTCGTATTCTGGTTATACATGCAGATGAGTAAGTACATTAGCGTACTAAAAAGTACGGGAAACCAAAAATGCAAGTAAATAAATCACAATAAAAGCGTATCTGAATGGTCTTCTCGTCATCTCCAACTGAAACTCAAAATGTATGTAAGGGCAATTTATATAAAGCGAAAAAAATAATGTTCATAGATTATATCTTAGTAAGTCCTTAATGGTTTGATTAAGGATGATTTTATTAAGCAAAACATATCAAGTTTAGTAGACCTCCAAGGCATCCAACAGGTCAGGAGAAAAAGGCAGGTCCATGCTTCCCTCTCACCGCCTACTGAAAAGTCTTGAGCTCATTTAAACTTATTATGTTGCTTAATAATTCATCCTGTTGTTTAATAATCCATCCTGTAAATATTTCTAGTTTTCAATGAACAGTGATGTTTCAAATATCCCTAAGAGTAGGGTGATTATCATTTATCCTTCAATTCAAGAATTATGCAAATGAAGACCCTTAAAGGAGCAATTTAGTGTTATTGAAACACTTAGCCAATTTTAGCTTTGATTTGGGCTTGTAGTGTCCAATTTCTAGTTACAATCACTTTTCTAATCCTCATTTAATCAAATTTGATTTAGCTCAGGTCACTACTAAGCACTTATAATTCTGGTGGATGTCTTAGTTATTTTGAAAAAGATTAAATTTTAAGGGATAATAATTTATCATCAAAACATTTGATGTCACTTGAACACCAGATAGGGGCATTAAATTAGTGAGTTATTAACACCCAAAACTATAACCATAAGTCTAGGATCATTTAATTTGGTAGACTCCCAAATTTTAATCGTCTAGAAAATTTCAAATTTATCTTTTAATTGGAAAAAGTAAGATTGATTTCTACCAATTAATATCTTATGTTTCAATCATCCAAATGTGTTAATTAAAATCAAAAGTTGCCAACTTCCCTTTCTTGAATTAAGGCTAAATTTCTAAAATTACTTTTTTGCCCCTAAGGCTCTATCACTTCATAATTCATCAAATTTAATTCAAATGATTTTACAATTTTCATACCACCTTACTCATGGGTCAATTAAGACATCAGAGGAGAAAATATGATTTTTTTTTCAAATTTTTATTTATTTTATATATTTATTTACATGCAAGAATGGGATTTTTCAAAGAAAAATTCATATATTGACCAAGGCAAAGCCTAATCACTTGAAATTTTTACTGGATGTAGACTTAGACCAGAGAAACACTTGGGCAAAATTTCATAATTTTTTTGACTTTTATTTGAATTATTAAAATTATTTTAAGGTCTAGAGTATTAATTAATTATAAAATATTTTACAATAACAACAACAACAACAAAGCCTTAATCCCACTACGTGGGCTCGGCTACATGAATCTTTTTTCTCCATTGCGTCCTATTTAGTGTCATGTTTTCATTTACTTCTACTAAATTAAGATCATTTTTAATACAATAAGCCCAAGTCTTCCTAGGTCTACCTCTGTCTTTCTTAACACTAATCGATATTAAAACATCTACTCTCCTAATCGGATCATCTAATGGTCAACGTTTAAATTATAAAATATTTTAAATGATGAAAATTATGTTTTATATTTTTATTAAATCTCTCTAAGGCCAAGAAACCCAGAGTAGCAAATTTTACATTTTTTTTATTTTTCTTTGAATTATTAGAATTTTATTAAGTGAAAGATTAAGAAAAATTCATTTTTAGCCTTTAAAAATTATTTTAAGCTTTAAAATTCAATATCTTCACTTAGAAAATTAGGAAAAATATTTCAATTGTTCCTAAGTGCTTAGGAAACAATTTAGAACATTTTCATAAATTTTATTAATTTTGTGATTTTTATTAATTTTTAATTATTTAAATATTAAAATAGGCTTCAAAAATAAAGTTTTTATTTTATTTACAATTTTATTTTTAAAAAATTCCTCTGATTATAGAGAACTCCCAAAACCAATTTTTATAATTTTTTTAGTTATATTAAAATTATTAAAAATTATTTTAGTGTTAAAAATATCATTTAACTTAGAAAACCAAGTTAAGTTATCAAATGAGCACCAAATATTTTGAAAATTTTATGGGGAGTTCTCTGAACTTTAAATCACAATGTAGAATCAAATCAAGTCATTTAGATGTTTATTTTTCGCAAATTAATTTTCTTTGTGTTTTAGAGTTTTGTGAAATTTAAATATGTTCTTAATGACTTGGCATATGAAAAATTTTCGAAAGGATTCTCTGGTCACAATAAACCTTCCAAAATTTCTTTGGATTTGTCTAAGCAACATGCTAATTCTTATGATTAATTTATGCAAATAATATACATAAACTTGAAAAACATGGATCTCTATCTAGAAGTCTTCTCTGACCTTGGAAAAATCAGAGAATATCCCCCAAGACAGAGGCAACAACACGTCAAAATATCAAGTCATGGTGAAATATCTACATGCATGGAGAGTTAAAATACTCAAATCAGTATTTAATTAATTAAAAATAAAATATTCATCAGATAAACTTCAAATCATTTTCACATTGTTCTCCTCTGTTCATTGAGCACTAGAATATTTTTATTTTATTTTTGTGATTTTTCTACACCAAGATATGAATTTTTGAAGATAGGAAGCATTTTCTGAATTATTTAATTCCCTATTTTTCTCCTTAAACATGCGGCGCCGCGTCATCCTCGGCATCTCTGAAGCTCCACGTGGCGTCTTCTGATTCGGCACCGCCATCTGAGTCAACCCGCGCTTTATGGACCACGCTCCCATCCGGCGCAATCAGAGCCTTCTATTTCATACACGCGCGATCCAACGGCTGTGGGTCATCATCCCCAAATAGGCTAACCCGAGACCGTCCACATTCGGTTCACACTATAACCTTAAGATCTCCCTCTAGACTCAACCAAATCTCCTCGGGTTTGATCCTATGGACTCGTCTTAAGTTCTTGTCTAAGTGAGACAAACACATCCATATGGTAAACATGCCATTAAATCAACTCTAATCAAATGGAGAATGAAAATAGGCTCGGGAAGAGGGGAAGTTTAATACTTTTACTCTGAGAAGAGAAGCTTCAATCAGAGGTGTTCATCACATTCATGGAGGTCTAAGGAGGCTAGGGATTGAGCCTCTGTCCGTGATGAAAGGTTTAAACCCAAATTCGATCAAGGCCGAATTTGGGTGTTGAGCAAAGTCTAGTATAGAGGCTCTCTGTGAGGGGGTTTGATGGGGCTTTGTCTTCTTTCACTGTGGTGAAGGTGTGGGTGAGTTTAATTTGATTTTTGTGCACTGTGGAGGTGTGGAGAGTTATGTCCTATCTCTGGCAAGGATTTGACCTCACAAATTGAACTCCGACAAGGGGAATTCGGGCAAGAAAGTGTTTGGGTTGCACTGAGGAGGTCTCAAAGAGGTTATGGGAGCAATTTAGAGGGGTCTTCTTGAGAAAATTTCAGCACACCCTCCATGACCATGGAGGTGAAGCTTTTATAAAAAAAGGCTTAGGGAAGCTCTGTGGGCCAATGTATGGGTCAAAAGTGTTGCTTATGTGTGGGGCATAGAGGCTCTAAATTTCAAATGGGATGACGCGGTTTGATTTGTTTTTGGTGGCTCATGGTTTTAGCTCCTCCGGCGACTAGGCTGTCCTGCAAGGCTAGGGGAGGTGGCCAGAAGGTCAGTGAACCAGGGGAATAGCAAAAATCCTTTAGACTTAAGCAAATTTGGAAGAAAATCCCTTGATTTAGGGAACCTTTGGTCTTTGGCTCATTTGGGTAGTTCCATAGGGTTTAGCCTGGTCAATAAGGTCAAAAATTTAGCTGTAGAGGTCTTGCCTTGACCAATTTGACATGGGTCCTTAGGAGGAGCTTAGTGGTTGTGGAGTCACAAATTTGGTGACTTGAGGGTGGTTAGGCCAATTTTTGTGTATAGTTTCAATTTGGATCCAAATGGCTAAAAGTTGGGTTTGGGTTAAGCTAGCCATGACTTTGAGCCCAAATGATTGATCAATATTGTGTAGATGATTGTAATGAAGATTTTTGTTGAAGGATTTAAATGATTTTGAGTTCAATTAAGGTTCAATTTGAAGGATTTTGGAAATTTGATCACTTTGGGCATGTTAGGCTAGACTTGAGTCTAAATTGGTTAAGCTTGGGCTAAGTCCAAATTGATTGTTGAAAATGGTCAATAAGAATGTCATGAAGATAAGTCCAAATTGATTATTGAAAATGGTCAATATGAATGTCATGAAGAGTTTTCAACATAAAATGGGTGCCAATTTCAGGGCCAAGGCATTCAATTTGGTGAAATTTGGAGACAGCCAATTTGGGGATTCTTGGACTTGGGTCAAAATTTAATGAAATTGAGACCTCACCAAGGCCAATTGAAGGTCAAATTTGATGTGTAGGAATATCATGAAGAGTTTTCAACATAAATTGTGGCAAATTGAGTAGGTTATTAGGTTCAATTTTGTGGGATTAAGTCATGTAGCCAAAATTGGGGGTTTGACTTAGATCAAAATTGTGCTCAAACCATGGGTCAATTAAGCTTGAATTTAGTTTAAATTGGTCATATGGAAGGTGAATTTGAGTTTAGGATTGAAATTGGGGAAAATTGGGACCAAATTGATGGACATTTGAGGTAAATTTAGGGAATTGTATCTTTAAAGGCAATTTAGGAGTTTTGGTCAAAATGATCAAATTGGTCAAATTGGGTCCAATTGAGGGGTCCAAATGGGTTTTGGAAACATTTTGAGTGATTTTGGAAGTTTTGGGAAATTTTGGGGTGCTAAGGGTATTTTTGTAATTTTGGTAATTTTGGGTGTATTTTGGTAAATTTGGCATTTTTTGGTAGTTTTGAGTAATTTGGGCACTTTCAAAAAGTTTGAACAGATTTTTGAACAAGTTTGGATATTTTGGGTGAATTTGAGAATTTTGAAAATTTTGACCAAATTTAGGGCTCCACAGGTATCTAGATAATTTAGGGGATTTTAGGACAATAGGCCAATTTGAATATTTTGGGTAGTATTGAGAAGCTAACCACCATAAATGAGCTATGGACCAATAGAAACCCCATTTGGATCCTTTATATACTAGTCTTAACTAAACCCTAGCCTAGGGCTAGCGGATTTAGGGGACCATCTACATGAGTCTCTCAAAGGATTAAGAGATCAAAGTCAAGAAATTTTGGGTAAAAATTTGGGTTTAGGGTTGTCAGTGATTGTGAGTGAGAGTGAGTGCGAGTGAGTGCCTTAACTCCAGACAAACACCCAGAGTCAACCCTAAGAGCAAGCAGTCCTATGGAAACTCATCTTGAGCTCCTCCATAATGACCCCACCAACTAAGTGCTAAAGGTTAGGACAAATATGTGGAACTTCTTTCAAGTTGAGTCAGGAATAGGGTAGAATTTCTAATGGTAAGGGTTCCTTTTCTAGTTTTCTAGGAATAGTCAATAGGAAAGTCCTATGGCTAAACCTTAGGCTACCAAAAAAAACTAAACCTCAACCAAAAGTGAGGTCAACAGTACATATATGCCCCACCCTACATAATGGTAAAACTAACTACCACCAATTTAAAAAGAGTGTGTCGTTACAGTGGGAGAATTTAAAGTACTTATGTTAGCAAAGAAAGAAAAATAAAATCACTACATATTCTAGGATGAAACAAGAGATGCAGCACAAGTACCTACCGATTTATTACAAACAGGGCATATTCTTAAGGCAACACATCTTATAGGCAAAAGTTTAATTGCAAAATCAAGCAGTAAAAGTACACCCAGTCAAGCATCCAAGCTGATGCCGCCTGAAAAGAAATAAATTTAAAGTGGAGAACAAGTGGACCGAACCAGTATTCTCTATTCTGTCATAACCAACAATTTTGGGCACAGGGCATCAAATTGCCCAAACAAGAGAAATATCTATTTCACCGAAGTAGTTGAAGAATGGATGAGAATAAAATAGATACTTAAGAAGGTGAAAACCCAAAGGAGTACCAAATTCCAGCTGATGAGGAAAAGACACGTCATTTAAGCTGACCCAATGAGAGAGTCCAACAAGAGTAACATTGCTTGTCCTACAGGGTCATGAGTTCAAGAAACAGACACCAAACACATAACCCCAGATAAAAAAATTGCAGAATTTTCAGATATATAGTCTACCTCATAAGTTGCCCCTATTAAGAGAGATCCAACATGACAGAGATGAGAAGTTTTTGAGCTACTTATGAAAAACCGTATAGAGTATTTGGGTATTAAATTGAGTTCATTAGTGAAACCACCAACAACTAGTCAGACAGAGGGGATGAAAACAGCTTTGGAAATTGCCTTAGGAGCTTTATGAAAAAAAACATCATACAATGATATCTCGGTTCTTCCAGAGAAGAAGAATGAACCCCTCATAAGTGGTTACTATTGAAAGTTGTCCAGCATGTTATATATTTCATTCCAGAGTTAGTTCGTCAAAATGAATTTGTTTATTGGATGTGACAAGCCATGTACTAGGAGTGGAAGAGGCAAATTATGGATTTAATAGCTCAAGAGTTACTTCGTGAGAATGTACACCTAATGCAACTCCAACGCAGGCATTTTGGAATGACAACATCTGCAGGATTAAATTATCAGACAGTTACAGTAGCTCCACCACCTTCAACGTGGCTAACCTAATGCCAAACTATGAGAAGATAGAAGCTTCGATATATCCCTGGAAGACTGATGCAGAAGATTGAGCGATGCAAGAACGAATGAGAACTCGCAATCTAGTGTCTGCACAGGTTCGGCCACCGAATCCTGCAATCGGAGCAGAATCATACCAAACGACGTTTCTTTTATTTTATTTTCAATTTTCAACACATTTTCTTTCATCATTCATTCGTTTATAGTCATTTCCTATATACGTGTTGTGTTAGGGTCTGTTAGCATTTTCATTGGAAACATCATCAGTGTCTCGGGTTTTCTTTTTTAGGATTTTATCCAAGGGTCGAGTGGTACTTCGATAGTATCCAGCCCCCGCGTTAGTGGTTGTCCTCATATATTCTTCTCTACATCCTTTCCTTCGTTGTTATCATCCTCCCTCCTTATTGTAGCCACCCGACAGTCCACTATAGTTGTCTTCTTGTGGTCCTATCACTTCCCTACAATCAGCCACCTTCCCCTTCCTAGTTGTCAACCTCCTTGCGGTAGTCCTCCTCCCAGCCTACTACCATCCCACAGTAGCCAAGCCTTCAGCTTCCCTGCCACGGCCTTCCTCCTATCCTGTTGCCATCTCCCGTAGCCAACTCCACCATCCAGCCATCCAACCACAACAATCCAACACCCCTCCATCCTGCATAGCCCATCACCACCTCTTTAGGATAAATCCTAGTTGTGTTTGTATCGTGTTTATTATTATTTTTATTTTTATTTAAGAGATTGTATTTCCATATTTTGAATTCAGCAATAATATTTGGTTTTCCTATCTTTGTTTGGGTTAACTCCAATATTATTATCCTCTCTCTCTCTCTAGCATGCGACAAGGAGGCCTTAACCTAGTCTCTCTCCATCTCACTCACTTTGGCACATAGTCCAAGGCCAAAAAGCTTTAAGATGGATTCAAAGGAGTAAAGTTGTCAACTCATCCTCTCTGTACTCGAAGGTAGATTGAGAGATTAACCTAATTCCCATGCAGTCCTTATTTCTTTACTTAGATATTTCCTACTAGTTCTATAAGTCTTCTGCACCCTAATTCCAGATCAATTTGTGTTAGAACATAGTTCAAACCAAAAAGAATTCCATCATGACTAGTGTGAATTAAGGGGAATCCAAGAAAATTCTATGGAGACAATAACTCATTAATCAAGAAAAGATGTATAAGTGATCGTTGAAGGAACTTTAATAACCTTTCTCCAACTTTAAAAAGCACATCCAACCAAATTGCAAGTCTGATGGCTATCAGAATAGCTACTTTTCAAAATTTTATCATAAAATTGGTACCGCAAAAGATCGTTGAAGGAATGATCGTTGAAGGAACTTTAATAATCTTTCTCCAACTTTAAAAAGCATATCCAACCAAATTGCAAGTCTGATGCCAATCAGAATAGCTGCTTTTCAAAATTTTATCATAAAATTGGTACCGCAAACACAACATGAAGAGGATGAGAGCCAACCTTAAAAAAACATAATCAAAAAGGCAATAAAAAGTATTTGTTGATCTACTGATTGGAATGTCCACAAAGGAGTTCAAAGATCATGTGACAGCCTAAGGCAGCATGAATAAAACTCAAAAGGAAAACAGAGAATGCCAGGTGAATATCAAAGAAAGTAAAACATGATGTTAGGAGAGGTTTCATGGATTCAAAGGAGGCAGCAAGCTTTTATAATGATGTTTCAAAGGAGACGAAAAAAGGTAAACTCTTTGTGATAGTAGATAGCGCCTGGTTCAGAGTGAACCATGGTGTGAATATCAAAGGTGGTTAATCATGATATTATTCTGATGGGTTCAAAAAAAAAACAGCTGGTTTTATGAATATGCTTCAAATTATAAGAAAAGGATATTTTTTATAGCACATAGCTTCTACTTCATTCAAAATTAATCAATCTATGATTAATCGAAGTATGCCAAATTCAACAGGCAATGCAGTGTCATGCAAGTAAGTTATACCCAAAAATATTATGCAGACAAGCTCTGCCTAAGAAAAATATACAAATAGTTTTCATCATTAAAAGGATCATCAAAAGAGATGATCACATAAAATGGAAACAATTTAGCCTGGATAAATAACAATCATGTTTTTCATGTAACTAAGTTTACCATCATTAGAAAAGTGTTGATCCTCTTTTTAAGTAATCAAATTTTTGTGATCAAATACTTTTCGTGAAGCTATCCAGGAGGATTTCAAAAAAAATTGCAACCTTAAACTAGATAAACTTGAAGGATAAATTTGCAAATACAATTTGCATACTTTTCGTGAAGCTATGATCCAGGAGGCTTTCAAGAAAATTTGCAACCTTAAACTAGATAAACTTGAAGGATAAATTTGCAAATACAATTTGAGGAGGCACTAAAATTACAAAATTACAATTTAAAATTCAAAGAAACAGATGCAGCCAAGAAGAAAAAGAGATAGACTCAAGAGGAGAGCAACAAGAAACAAACCTAAAAACACTCCACAAAATTATACTCATTACTTGATGGAAATTTCCAATTTGTGAGTGGCGGTCAACATATCTTAAATGTTTATTAAGATATTTAAAATAAAGTTTTCTTTAAGCTCTGCCCTTTTCTTTAAGCAGCATTTATTTAGACTAACCATAGATATGAATTTCATCAATTTTTATAAATAGCAAGCTTCTATAATATTAAAAATTAAGATGAAGCATCCAACTTATTTTCTTTAAGCTCTGCCCTCTTCGCTCCACTAATTGGCCAAGGAGGTCTTAACCCAGTCTCCTTCTTTGACATGTCGTCCAAGGCCATAAAACACTAGGGTATGGGTTTCAAGTTGCAAACCACTAGCTCATTCTCTATTCTTTGGTATATTAGGAGATTAAGGGGCTGCTTGATAACAGTTTTGAGGCAGGATTTAAGACGGATTTAACTTAAATCCTGCCAAAGAGCCAAAATAGAAAGTTAAAGCCAGTTTCTCACAATTTTGCCTTACATTCCAGATTTAGTAAATCCAAGTTCTGGCTACATTTAAGTTAAATCCGTAAGTCTCATGAATTCTTCATAACTGCTCCCATTGACACTTCTCCACCCTTTAAAGTTGCCATTTTTGCAGATTGGCAGGATTTAGGTTAAATTCTGCTCAAGTTCTGCTACCATACAGCCCTTAAAAGGTTAAACACGTCTACCATCCCGAAATTGAAATAGATTCCAGCGAGAAGAGAAAATAGAAAAAGCTACTTACTATGGTGGCTATTCGTTTGTTGCAGGTAAAAAGGACCCTGCCACAATCATCGAGCACAAATCCTGCAGGCGGCTTAGGGACGGGAGAGGGATGTCTGCTTTGTCGACCAGCAGCCGGAGACTTCAAGTGGAAGGCGGCTTCATCGCCAACAAGATACGGCTTTTCTGGCCCTTTCCGCTTCCCTGACTTCTTCTTCACAGGCTTATCTGCTTCCTTAGCAGCGAAGATTCTAGAGAAGCACCGGCTTCTCTTCACATAAAAGTCCGACAGGACTAGGGTTGGAGATGTGGCCCGGAAGGCGGAGGGACAACGAAGATTCTGCTGCGGCCAGCGAGAAGAGCAGGAGGGTGCGTAGACGCTCATTAGTTGCATATTACTGAAGCAAAGTTCACATGGTAGAGAAGCTAACAGGGTTAAATGCCCTAATTTGAAAGGGGAATTCACTGGAATGAGTAGAGTAGCGAGCGCCGAAGTTCATGCTGTTTATTGATAAAGAAAATGGAACGCTGCTTAAAATGTACCTGTCCTCTTTTTTTGGGATAGGATTTTTCATGTGCTCCTTCGGCCAGGGGTTTCATTGCAGAGTGTACATACTAATTCAAATTCAATATCAAATTCAGTTTGATATTTGACCCGTTATAAGTAGGTCTACTAAAACAGCTCTTAGATTTTGTTGGTTGATTTTGTCAATATCAATGCATGTGATGTGTTTGTTAAGCACACCATACATATTGGGGTCCATTTGTTGACCTCATTTTTTGTGAGAATTAAGACTTAGGATCTAGTCATAGATCTTTCCTTATAACTATCATAGAAGTCTAGTAATAGAATTCACCCCCATAGAAACTCCAGTTACTGCTTGATTCTTTTTGTGAAGTTCACATAGATGGTCTCAAGCCCTCAATTCCTATTTGAGACGGGTAGGACAAACATGTGAAGTCTCAAAAAATGAGTTCTCATATGATCAACTGGTTTTATGTCATCCCTAGGTGGCTTGGTCATGCACACACTCACCTGAATACCCCTTTCCAAAATTCACTCTAAACCATTCAAAATTACCTGATTTTTCAACCCAAAATCAAATTCAACCCTGCCAAATTCAAAGCCACATCAATTTACATTAAATTCCACACAAACCCAATATTGCCAAATCATACTTCAATTTCCCACATGACAACCACTAAAAAAAACTCACCAAACCATCAATTGTGTTGTGCTATGAGCCTGTAAGTTGAATTGAAGTGGAAAAGGGTCTAGGATAGATTTGGATTCGATTTGGGGTAGACTCAACCACAATAACACCACTTCAATGTCACAATAACACCACAAAACTGCAGATAAACCTCCCATTAACACCATAAATTACCCAAATAACACTTGTAATAATATCGCCTCCACATCGTCATTGTAATACCTATACTACTAGAATGTTGTTGCGCAATCCACTCATTTTTTTTTTAATTCCTCATCAATAATACCAATGTACGACTAAAATAATCCTATTGATAACTCCCCTCACTTTAAAACTATAGTAACACTGGAATACCACCAAAATAATACCATCGATAACACCCCTCACCTCGAAATTGCGGTAACATCAGAATACTACCGAAATAACACTACTAATAACACTACACCTGTTGTGTCGCACAACTCCTCCCAATAACACCAGTTCACCGTGTAATATACCCATAGTAACGCCCGCTTTTCCATTTTCTCACCAAAACTACCGAGGAATTGTCGTGTTTTCATGGCAATAACACCACCCGTTGTTCCTAAGCCCATAATACGTCAATAACATGTCAAATAACACCATTAATAACACCATTGCCACAGCTTAATCCTGATACTACTCCAATAAAACCACAATAATAACATGTAATACCACCTGATTGATGTAAAATCCTAAAATTCTCCTCATAAAAATGCTTAGAACATGCAAACCTCGTACAAGTTAACTTTCTCAAAATGGAAAAAGATGGGACCTCTTCCAAAGGTACTTAACCCCACTCATGACTTACTTTAATCTAAAAGTGAAACTATGAAAAGACTAAACCATAAGCTTCCCCATGGTGGTCAGTGACTTGGAAACACCCAAACCCATTTTTATTGATCTAGCCTTGGTAAAACACAAGATGGTCTAAAACCCTTTCCATTAAAAGTCAAAACCCTTGGATACTTGACACAACACAATGGATTTAACAATCCTACATCCCTACATCTCCTCAACACGAAATTAACCTTTGCACCTTTTCCAACCACCACCTTCGCTATTAAAAATGGCCACCTTCATGGCCAAGAAAGGGGAAAGTACACCAAACCTTGGGAAAACTTTGTCAAATTACATCCAAACCTTCTCACATCTTCCCTAAGCCCATTCCAAGCATCCTTATCCACTATATCCCACCAAAAAAACCCTTAATTTTGAAGCTAAAAAATTAGGCCATTTTTTGGCCATCCTGAAAATTCCATCAAAACTCAAAATAAATTATTCCAAACCTTTCCCATAGCCTAAAAACTCATTTTCAACCAAATGCCCCTTGTCACAAGCCCTCCAACCTAGTCTTCGACCACATCCAAACAACCTTTTGGTTGATTTCAAACTTGGAGATGTTCTCAGAGCAAGCCAACACTTGAAGGAGGTTTGTGGGACTCAAGCGAAGCTTCTCAACCAACCCAATTGATGCATCACCTCTTGGGTAAAATTATAGCTTGAAAACCCTTCATTTTTCTTCAGTTTTGGTTTTTTATGAAGAAAATGAAGAGTTATGTCCACCTAGCTGTATAAATGTGACCTCCTCACTTAGATGTAGGTGTAGGAATAAACCGCGCTTAATTTCATTAACACTCAAGAGAGATCTTAGCCTTTTAGTGTGGATGGTCCTAGAGCAAGGGTTCGTTCGGGATGATGCACAAATGTCATCCATTCGCGCGTGTATAAAGTGAATGGCGGAGATCAAGTCAGACAACAAATTAGAGCATGAACAGCAGGCTGACAGAGCGGCCGCATGGAAAGCACGACCAATAGGAGCCCCCCGCGGTTTTGAGAAGGCAATGTGGTGCTAGTCTGCTGTTATCCCGATAGTATTATGGTTTTATTTTCATTTTATTTTGCTTTTATATTAGTGTTATTGTGGTGTTATATAAGCCATAATATCGCAGAAACACGTAGTAATGACTTGGAATGTGCAGCAAAGGAGGTGGCGACGCGTGTGGAGTTCGGATCTATCAAGGATGAGGTGGCACTGATGTGTTTAAGTTAGAAAATAGGGCATTTTTTGATTTAATTAAATATAGAAACTTCCAAAAATCATATCTTGATATAGAAAAATCATAAAAAAAACCTTGTGCTCACTGAATAGAGGAGAATATTACGAACAAAAAATTTAAAACATTTATTTAATATTTAATTTTAAATTAATTTAAAACCTCATAGCATAATTGAATCATATAAATTTAAATATTGTTCTTCATGACTTGAAATTTTGTGGGCTTATTCATGATGTGATTAGAGTGGTGCTCAGATTTTTCCAAAGTTATGGGACACCTCTAACTTCAAAAGCCCTAAATTTTTATTATGTTTTTCTTTGTCCACTTAAATTTTTATAAAAATTAAAAATAAATTAAAAAAATAGAAAATCACTTTTGATGTGTTCTCTGAAGTCAGAGGAGTCAAGGAAAAATAAACTTATATTTTAAAACAAGAAAATATTTTCTATTTATTTTTCTTTTCAAAAATCAATTAAAAATTATAAAAATTAAAATATATTTCAAAAAGTCACCAAAATTGCTCTAATTGATCCTTTCACTTTGGGGGAACATTATAATTTTTTTATTAAAATAGAACAAATTTTGAAAAGTTAAATCAATTAACATTAGAAATTCACAGTTAGGGTATTTTAGGGATTTCACACCTCAACCCTAATTTGTTTAACATTTAGGATAAACTAAAGGGAGGGACATTAAATAATGATAAATAATTCTCTTAAATGATTGAAACCTAAGGGTAATTGGGTAGCAACTCATTCACAACAAATTTTATAAAAGGTTAAAATTGTAATTATTTGAATTGGGTTGCTCAAAATCACTCTCTAGACATCCTTGCTAGATTTTGGATATTTAATAGGATATTTGAGTTTACTATGATTTGCTGAAGAAAATCATCCTTAAATATAAGAACACACTAAGACATGATTCAAGACCCTTTAAATTGAATCACATCAATGAAAAACCCTGTCCCAACTTAATTTATAGTAAAACTCAATGATTAGGGGTATGAGTTGTGTATATGGTATTTAGACCCTTGTGGGCAACTAGGGATATTTAAAATGTCACATATGGTTCATCAAGCTGTTGCAAGTTAGAGGGTTTTTGTAATAAGAGTGAAGACAAAAAAGGCATCGAGGTATGTGAGGATTATTGCATATCCTGACTTGAGAGTCAAGGATTGGCATTACTGCTTCCTAACATTTAGTAAGAAGTTAGGTAGTTGGTAGTCCTAACTCATTGTCGATCTCAATTTCAAAAATATGATTCAATTTAGTCTATATATAATTTTGATTAGAAAAATAATATTTTAGTTTTGAAAACTATGACACCGAACGAATCCCTTATATATAACAGTTTAAGTAATTGAGCACAACACCACAAGTGATACACCATTCTGAGGGATAGACATACTACTTGAGAGCGGGCTCGATTATATAAACTAGATAAGTTTTAAAATCCATTTGTTCTGTGAACCTTTATGTGTGACAGACAAATTTCCCCTACATAATATAAAGATTAGTAGGGTTTATTTTATATGGGTTCCAACTTCCGTTTAGAGGAAATCCCCAATAGTTAATTACATCTCAAATGACCCAAGTTACTTAAGAAAAATCTCGATTAGGATCAGTGGTTGCGTCTTCAAGAATTCAACATTTAAGATTTCAAGGATTGACATAGAAAGAAATTAGGAAAGGATCAAATAGGAGCAATTGTTTTAAGAGTCCAAAGGATGGAAGAGTATGGGATGTCATAGATCATGAGGAGAATCTCGATGACTTCTCAAACTATCCGATTGTTTAACTTCATGATTTGAAGTGTTGTCATTTAAATGTTCACTCTTGTTAATTTTATTATTTAGGGCTTACACTCGCATAATCTCCAATTAGGAAAGTAACTCAAGAAGATAAGAGGGTTTATGTCATACCAGATGACAACCTCAGAACCTAACCTGACCCGCAATTACACAATTTTTTAAGTCCTGGAAGATGGTCAAAAGCTTAACCCAATTTATATTAAGCAGCTAGAGAGCAAAATCAAATATTTTGTAAAGTTAATAAAATGGTTCACACACTAGGGGTACTATGCAAGTATATGTACTGTTTCAAGTAATATAGGGCTCTAATGGAGTCTTAAGTATTGATCCAACAAAGATTGGCAAAACTCTTATTGGTTGACTTTAGTAAAATCCTCTTTAAAGTGCAGTTAACTTATTTAGGAAATGATGAAAACTTTTTGTGTATTAACTAATCTTATATAATTTATTATAGAATTTAAAATGAATATAAAGTATGTTAAACAAATGCAGAATATAAATGTAGGACAATTTAAAAAGGCTAAAATGTAAAGTTACCACTAAGCAATTCTAAACTAAAGATGTATAGGAGAGTTCAAGTTGTATAAAATATCATTCCCCTTGCAATGAGTTTATAATCAGTGTAGGAATCAAGTAATTTTAAATATAATTAATGTAGTGTGCCAATAGGAGCATACATATTCCTTACCCTCTCTCAAGTGCATAAAGAACATTGGCTAATCCAGAGTTAAATCCCTAAACCCATGGGTAGGTAGTGAAGATACTAGTTGTCACTCTAGAGTTCCCACCTACCTTTCATCTAAAGGCTAACATTGCGCTTTAGGTTCTAAACATCTAAATCAAATTGGAAATTGTAGTCCGTCACTCTAAAATCTATAATTTATGTCCATTGATACACCTAAAATATATAGTATTTTTGTACACATTTTATATCTATTTTTTGAGATATTGTGCTTAATGAAAAGTATTTGTTTGTTTTTCTTTCAAGTACAATCAAATGGATGAGAGATAGTAAAAGGAGTGAAAAAAGATCAAATTTGGAGCAAAAATGAACTGAGGCACTTAGGCGCCCAGCACTGGCGTTTACGCGCCAGTTATTCAGAGAGAGCCGCGTTTAAGCGCCAGGTACCCTGCGTGTAGTAGTTATTTGATGATTCAATGAATTTGGACGACTTTTTGAAGAGGTGCTTGAAGCAACTCTTTGTAAAAACATGGGAAATAGTTCATGAACCTGAAAATTCATTCAATTGACTTTTGAAAGGAGGTAACTTCTAGAAGATTCATTGAATGGAGACATATTTTAAAAAGACACCAAGACACCTCTTGGACTTTTATAAAAGAAGACTTGGATCATCAAAAGAGAGGGGACATTTCCACATCTAAAAGCCATCATTCATCCTAGTAACCGCCACCGCCGCTGCTTTTAGTTTGTATTGTGAGTGAAAGAGAGGATTCAAAAGAACTTCAAGATATTTTGTGAAGAGGATTTGAGATAAATGTTTATCTTTCTGATTATATTTGGTTTTAATTTAGATTTTTTGTTTATGTGAATGATTTCTACTTTGAAACTCAAGTGTGGTTGTGTTTCTCCATGAATTTTGAGTAGTTTTCTTTATCTTTCTCCTTAAAATGATAAGTGATTAAGTATTGAAACGAAGTTGTGTAAAAAATTGGACTTCAATGTTGGAAGAAGTTGTGATCGTTTGAAACATTGTACTTCATTGACTCCTTGATTTGGACAATTAAGATGTTAATACATGTTGTGAGAACATGTAAGATCCGAGATAGTGTTGTCTTAGTCAACAAATGGTAAGAATCACATTTAATTTCATGGATGAGAATGTAGTTTATGGGGTTGAGTGTAAATAAATAGGAAAATAAACTATTAAGGAAAATAAACTGTTAAGGGTGTAGAATTAGAGGACTTTAGAGTGACAAGCTAAAGCCCCCAATTTAATTTATACTTTTAAGTTTTGATACGAGATGTTAGCCCCCAGGTGGAGGGAGAAGAGGGAACTCTAGAGTGAGAGCTAGTATCTTCCTTACCTAATCGGTCTTCAAAATTATTCAAACTATAGATTAGTCAATGTTCTTTATAGCTGCTCTAGTAAGGTTAAATAATATTATTGCTTCTATTTGGCACAACATAATTAGAATACTTCCACAACAAATTTTCTATACTTGTCATTAATTCATGATAAGGAAAAGATATTCTATTTATATTGCCTTCATCTTGCTAATATTTAGTTAAATCGGTTAATTGCTTACTTTATTTTCAATTATCCAAAAAAATTACAAAAAGAATCGAATTTTCATTCATATTATAACATCTCGAGTTTAAGTAAGAATATTTTGCTAAGTAGAATTTGTTATTTAATTTCTTCTGTTTTGTAGAGTGCATATTATTAAGTTTTTCCTATGGGTTCGATATTTGAGGCTTAATAAAAAAGTCTTATATTAATTGATAAAAATATGTATACATGCATAGTATCCCATATTTAAATATTATAATTTAAATACATATTTAAATATTATAATTTTATTCTTATTTGTTTCATAGTGAAGAACTCACTTAGCTTGTGTTTGAGATCAAGTTCTCAGTGTCGTTGCAAAGTAAGAATTATTATTAAGGAAATTAAGCATATAATCACATACATCGTAATAAACATCTATATCAAAAGTCAGGATCAAGTTTATAGCGTTGTTGCCGAGGAAAATTACAAAATTTTCAAAAGAAGTTTTTAGAAAGAAAATTTCTATTTTTTATAAAGTCTTTTTAAACTTTAAGATTTGTTATAGGAATATTGTAGTGTTGTTTTTATATAAAATTCTTGTTTGTGTATTTTTTATTTTATTTTATTTTATTTTATGTGTTTCATAGTAATGTATGTGTAGTTCAAGTTCCGTAGGACTTGTGTCTTACGATTCTAAATTAGAAAGAACTATTAGAAAAATTAAAATATTAAAAATTACTAAAAGTTTTCAAGAAATGACAAATCAAAATAATCAAAATGATGAACTATTTAGACCTTTAAGAGATTATGAAAACCCTATGGTGGATGAACTTCATTATAGTATTCAAAAACCTGTTGTAGTGGCTAATTCATTTGAGCTTAAACCCACTATTATCCAAATAGTATCAAATAATCAGTTTTGGGGATCACCAACTGAAGATCCAAATTTAGATCTTGCCAATTTTTAGAATGATGTGCTATATTTAAATATGATGGTGTATCAGATGTCTATAAAACTTAGATTATTTCCTTTCTCACTGAGGGATAAGGCTAAGATATGTTTACATTTGTTATCATCTGGATCTATCAGAACTTGGGGTGATTTAGCGTAGAAATTCCTTGCTAAATTTTTTCTATATCAAAAACTGCGAAGCTTAGAAATGATATTACATCCTTTTGCCCGTTTGAAGGGGAATCTATTTATGAAGCATGAGAATGATTTAAAGAACTCTTAAGAAAGTGTCTACACCATGCTATAATAGATTGGTTAATAATTCAAACCTTTTTACAATGGATTAGTTGGATCTCTTAGATCTATTATTGATGCCGTTGGTGGTGTTCATTGATGTCAAAACCATTTAATGATGCTTATGCTTTAATTGAAGAGATGACTACAAATAATTTTCAGTGGCCTTCTGAAAGGGTAAATCTTAATAAAGTAGTCAATATTCACGAAACTAATGCTTTTGTAATGTTAGCAAATCAAGTTGCTGCAATTTTTAAGAAGTTAGACCAATTTGGAATGAATTTTTCTGAATCAATTGTAATGATTGAAAAGAATTCATTAGGTCAAATGGTAGATTCTCAAGCATCATTATAATCTTTGAATGTCATAAACAACAAGCAGAATAACCCATATTTAAACTATTATAACCCAAATTGGAAGAACCATCCCAACTTTAACTGGAATAATACATCGGGTGGTAACAATCAGCAATGGGAAAACAATCAAGTAAACCCATTGGGAAACTTGAACAACCAAGGGAATATGAATTATAAGCCTACTTATCCTCTAGGTTCTGATAGTAATTCACAATTTAAGGAGAAGAAGTTGTCTATAGAAGAAGTAATGTTACAAATGAGAAATTAGTTACAAAGTCTAGTTACAAAGTCAAGGAAGTCAAGGAGCTATAATTATAAATATTGAGAATCAGTTGGGACATATATCAAATTCATTAAGTAGTAGATCCCAAGGAACACTTCCTAACAATAAAAAAGTAAATCCAAAAGACCTGAACAAACAACAAGTAAAAGACGTTCAACTTAGAAGCAAAAGAGAATCAAAATGTAGAGTTCAAAAAGAGACAGAAGTAGAGAGATAAGAGATTGAAGGACCAAAAGAGGACGCTCCAAAAAGTTTAGAGGGACCTATTTCTCCACTTAAAGTTGACATGGAAAAACCACCACCTCCATTTCCTCAAAGGCTCCGACAACAAAAGTTGGATAAACAACTTTCAAAATTTATGGAAATTTTTAAGAAGCTTGCAATTAATATTCCAATTAATATTGCAATTAATATTCCATTTGCTGAAGCTTTAGAACAAATGACAAGCTATGTGAATTTTATGAAAGATGTTCTTAATAGGAAAATAAAATTCAAAGATAATGAGACTGTTGCACTTAGTGAGAAGTGCAGTGCTATAATTCAGAAAAAGCTTCTTGAAAAGCTTAAAGATTCTGGTAGCTTCACAATTCCATGTGCAATAGGAGACATATTTTATGGGAAAACTTTATGTGATTTAGGTGCAAGCATCAACCTTATGCCATTATCAATATTTAAAAGATTGGGATTAGGAGAAATATCCCCTACTGTTGGTTGTAACTCTGACTACTGTAACTCTGCAGTTAGCAGATCGTTCAATAACGTACCTTAAAAGAATTATAGAATATGTTCTAGTGAAAGTGGATCAATTTATCTTTCCTGTTGATTTCATTGTGCTAGATATGGATGAACATACCTATCATTTTAGGGAGACATTTCCTAGCTATAGGAAGAGCACTGATAGATGTGCAGAAAGCAGAATTAATTATGTGCGTAAATGATTAAATAATTACATTTAATATTTTCAAATCAATGAAATACCCTATAAAAGGTAAAGATGATGAATGTTATAGAATTGATGTGATAAGATGTTTAAGTGAATGTCATTTCAAAACAACTTATGAAGAGAAATCTGAAATGAAAGAGTTGGAACACAAGCAATAAGTAGAAATATATCAATATAAAAATTTATATACGGAAAATTCAAATTATGTTTGAGAAAGTTTTAAAGTTTTGGACACGATAGAAGAAGATAAATCTTTTGTCCATCAATTGAAAATAACTCATGAGCTTGAGTTGAAGTTACTTCTTGAACATTTGA
>NW_018165547.1:0-19640 GCF_001263595.1 Phalaenopsis equestris
CTTGATAATCTGTGTATTTCTCGGTTATGGTGACGGTCAGAAAGGGTATCGTTGATCACTCAAAAACTTTTTGACTCACGACATGTATTTCTTGAGCATATACCATTTGTAGATTCTTGAGCCTCTCATCATATGTCATCTGACTTTACATCATTTGTATCCTTACATCATGCATCATCTATATCTGTCATGACTGCTGATGGCACTCTTATGCCATGAGCAGGCACTGGGTCTGTATGCACACCACATTTATCCCTTTCAAATGTTTACTATATCCCCAATCTTACTTTGAACCTTGTTTCTGTTGGTCAATTATGTGATTCTAGTTTCTCAGTTTTACTTTCTTTCACCTCTTGTTATGTGCAGGATCCGCAATCTAGGAGGCTGATTGGGATAGGTTGTAGGCAAGGTGGACTTTATATTCTAGATGAGCTAAGAGTTTTAGATGTTGCAGCTTCCAGTGTTGACCTGTCGTCATTTTGTTTGAGTTCATCTTCTTTTAAATTTTATCTATGACACTCTCACCTCAGACATGTATCCTCTTCTCGTCTAAAATACTTAGTTTCTATAGGATTTTTGGGCGAGTTAAAAATTAGTGATATTTCTGACTATTGTGGTTGTAAACTTGCTAAATTTTTTACTTTACCCTTTTCTAAAAGAGTTTCACTTTTTGTTGCACCTTTTAACTTGGTTCATTCGGATGTATGCGGTCCATCACCTGTTGTTACAAATGGCGGATCTAGATATTATGTCTCGTTCATTGATGACTATACTCGATATTGTTGGATTTATCTTATGAAAAATCGGTCTGAATTTTTTAGTGTTTATAATATGTTTTGTGCATTTGTCAAAACTCAACATGATGCTATTATTAAGTGTTTTCGATGTGATCTGAGAGGTGAATATACCTCTACTAAATTCTCTGAATTACTTGCATGTGATGGGACTTTCCTTCAAACTTCTTGTACTGACACTCCTGAATAAAATGGAGTTCCTGAAAGAAAACATCGTCACATTATTGAAACAACTCGTTCCCTTCTTTTGTCTGGCTCCGCTCCAATTAAATTTTTGTGGGAAGTTATTCTTATTGCAGTCTATATTATTAACAGAATTTCATCTTGTGTTACTTCAGGTTTGTCTCCCTTTCAAAAACTATATGGTCATGCTTCTGATTATTCCGCTTTGAGAGTTTTTGGTTATACTTGCTTTGTTCTTCTTCCTCATGTACAATATAATAAATTTTCTACACGCTTGATAATCTGTGTATTTCTCGGTTATGGTGACGGTCAGAAAGGGTATCGTTGATCACTCAAAAACTTTTTGACTCACGACATGTATTTCTTGAGTATATACCATTTGACTTCATTCCTCCTTCTTGTTATAATTTTACAAAGTCAGATCTTATCACAATTGATCCTTTTCACATAGATACAGATATTGAACCTCATCATATGATTCATCATCCAAATAATTTTGATATTGAGCTTTGCGGGGTTGACACTGGTAGTTCTGCAAATCCAGATGCTCCCTTATCCCTACTACTCCCCAAGAACCTTCTGTTATTATGGATCCCCCTCTTCCTTGGTACCCTCAACATGATCGTAAGTTTACTAAATTGTCAGATTTTGTTTACTCTACTTATTCTACTTGTTTTTTTTCCTTTTTAACCTCCATTCATAATTTGTCTGAGCCCTCTTCCTATCAAGAGGCTGTTCTTGATCCTCTTTGGCAGAAAGCTATGGCAGAAGAAATCTCTGCTTTGCACAAGACAGATACTTGGGACCTTATCTCTCTTCCTCCAGGAAAACGTGCAATTGGTTCTTGTTGGGTGTATAAAATCAAAACCAAGTTTGATAAGTTAGTTGAGCGATATAAAGCTTATTTGGTTGCTAAGGGACTTTCTCAACAGTATGGTTTCAATTATGAAGAAACATTTGCTCCTGTTGCAAAAGTTCTACTATTCGTGCTCTTATTCCAGTCACATCTATTCATCAGTGGCATATTTCTCAAATGGATGTTAAAAATGTATTCTTAAATGGTGATCTTCAAGAGGAAGTTTACATGGTGCATTCACTAGGTGTCTCTCATAATCATAGTGAAGTTTGTAAATTAAAGAAAACTCTGTACGACCTTAAACAAGCTCCTCGAGCTTGGTTTGAAAAGTTCTCTATTGTGATTGAATCGCTTGGTTTTCTTTCTAACTAACACTGTCTTGTTTCTCAAGAGTACCTACCATCATCGTATCATACTCTCTCTATATGTTGATGAAATGATCATTTTTGAGGATCATGATAATGGGATTGCAGAGTTGAAATTATAATTAGCTCAACAGTTTGAGATGAAAGATTTGGGTACTCTTGGATATTTTTTGGGGATTGAAGTGGCTTGTTCTCCTAGAGGTTATCTTCTTTCCTAATCTAAGTATATTGGTACCATCCTTGAACAAGCTTGTCTCTATAATACTTGGACAAATGATACTCCTCTTGAGTTTAATGTTCATTATATATCTTTTGATGGTGTTCTTTTGTCCAATCTCACTTTGTATCGTACACTTGTTGGCAACTTGGTATATATTCTAGACCTGTATTTCTTATGCAATACATGTTGTCAGCCAGTTTGTTGCTTTTCCTACTACAGTTCATTAGATAGCTGTTCTTCGCATTCTTCGTTATCATCGGGGCACTCAATTTCAAAGTCTTCTCTTTCCTGCATCTTCCTCCCTGGAATTTTGTGCCTACTTTGATGCTAAATAAGGTGGTGATTCCACCAATCGTAAGTCTACCTCAAGATTTATATTTTCTAGGAGATTCTCTCATTTCTTGGAAGACTAAGAAGAAAAAAGTTATTTCTCGCTCTTCTACCAAAGCTGAGTATCGTGTCATAGCATCCACCACTACATAAATTTTTTGGTTGCGCTGGTTACTTGCTGATATGGGTGTCTCTTTCTCTAGCCCAACTCCTATGTACTGTGATAACAAGAGTGCTATACAAATTGCCTGCAACTCAGTCTTCCATGAGCATACCAAACATATTGAGATTGATTTTCATTTTGCTCTCCATCATTTTCAACATGATACCATCACCTTACTATATATTTCTTCCTCCATACAACTAGCTGACGTGTTTACGAAATCACATTCCACTCAACGCTTTTATTTTTTGACTAACAAAATCTCAATGATTCCCCTTGATGCATCATAAGTTTGAGGGGGGATGTCAGATATTATAGTTTTGTATTTCTATTGTTTTACCAATTAAGGGTACTTTAGTCTTTTCACTTATTATACATATATATACTCTTGTAATGAGGTAGTTGGGTAGATTTGAAACCCTAGTCACTTTTGTTTGTCTCTTCTCTTTCTCTTCTCCTTCTCAATAGCAGTTACAATTGTTAACAGCTTGCACTTTTCAAAGTAAATTAGTTATTACCTTCATTGATTTAGATAAATGAATTAGCTATATGGCTTATTTTCAATGGTGTTGAGTTTGAAGTCTGCTTGCATGTCAGCACCCAGCGGTAGCAGAAGGGGGGACGATAAAAATGGAGTTCCTGCACCTCACAAGAGTGCCCCGAAACTCTAGCGCCCATTTAGGGTGCCCCCGCACTTGGTTCTAGAGGGGGGAGCACACCTAAACCATAAGGGGGCGCCAAGGTGCCAATCTTCCTTCAGCAAACCAAGCACTCAAAATTCCAACACCTGAATTCATGACTTCAACTCGAGCGAGCGGAAAGTCAACGCCCATTGACGTCGCTGTGGCACCAAGAGCTGTTTGTACGCAATTGGGAATTTAACCCCTCATTTCATGAAACATCAAATTCTTGATCATGCATTCTCAATGGCATGCAACAGGAGCGAAGTTAGCAGAGCGAGTCAAAGGTGGATTCCGATTAGTACTTTCTCCTATGAGATCAAGAGAGGAAAGAACATGAATTGTTATAAGTTCTAATGGTTGCAAAGAGTTGACCTGAATGGTGTAATTCTGTATTATTTTCCTTTCACAATTGAATTTTTTGGTGTGGTGGCTAGGTTATTTCCTGTTCTCGGGTTATTCCATGTTAACTATTTGTGTGTGTTTTCTTTATTTCTTTGTTGCGCGTTTCTGTTTGATTTATTTTCCTGAATCTCTTGAATTGGTGTGTTTTTTTCTGCGGTGCGGTTCAGTTATAAATAAATCAAATCCTAAGTTTTCATTCCAACAAGTGATATCAGAATGAAATTTTTTTCTGAGAACTTTTGATTCGAGTAGGAACAATGTCTGACAAAGGGAAGTACACAATGGAGAAGTTTAACGGTTCAAACTTTATGTTTTGGAAGATGCAATTGAAAATTTTGTTATATCAAAAGAAACTATATTTTCCAATAGAAGGAATCACCAAAAAGTCTAAATCGATGACTGTAGAGAAATGAAAAGTGCTTGATTGAATAACCCTAGGTTTGATCCGTCTTTCACTCCTTATCTGTCGTTTTCAATATAGTGAATCAGAAAATTATGGTGAATCTCATGGCGCCACTGACAATGATGTATGGGAAACTTCTGCTTTAAATAAGATTTTTCTGATGAAGAGATTATTTAACATGAAGATGGTGGAAAGAAGTCTAGCAGCTGGACATTTGAATAATTTTAACACTGTGACAAACCAGTTATATTATGCGGATATCAAGTTAGATGATGAGGACAGGGTACTTTAATTCTATCTTCATTTCCAGATAGCTGGCATGGACTGGTCATGACGTTGAGCAACTCTTTGAGTAATATGAAGTTAAACTACGATGACATCATAGACTTAGTGTCAAATAAAGCAGTTCACAAGAAGGCAATAAGCGGTGAATCTTCAAGTTCTGAGTTAAATGTTGAAAACAGAGAAAGAAATCTCAACAAGAATACAGGCATAAATAGATTCAAGTTCAAAAGAGAAAATTTCGGGTCAGGAAAAAGAAATGACAGAGACTAATGTTGAAACTGTGGGAAGAAAAACCATTTAAAAAGAACTGCAAAGCTCCAAGGAAGGCTTGTGGTGGAGGCTAAGACGAATATCTCTACAAATGTCTCCATAGGCGAAAACCAAGGTGGCTCATTGATTTTATCCCTAGTCAGTATTGAATCGTGGACAGTAGATTAAATTACCACTTGACATGCACACCAACAATAACAACAAAAACAACAAAGCCTTAATCTCGTTATGAGGGGCCAACTTATATAGTAGATTCAGGTGCCTCTTATCATGCACGCCCAAAAAAAAAGGGTGTTTAAAAACTACACTCAGAGTGATCTAAGGAAGATATATCTAGCTGATAACAAGGTAGTTTGCAACATTATAGAAAAATGTAATATTGACATCAGATTGTAAAATGGAGTAGTCTGGAAGCTCAATGAAGTTAGACATATTCCAAGTTTGAAGTAAAATTTGATCTCAATGAGCTAGCTGATAAAGAGGGTACACGACTACTTTCAAAGGTGATTCATGAAAGGTGACCAAGGCTCAATGGTGATGTCTCGAGGAAACATTAAATTCATCATTTTTCTGATCAATGAAATCACATAAGCCATTGATGTAACTGGAACCAAGGTTGACATAAGTCTTTTATCTCATAGGCTTTTGCATATGAACCAAAAAAAAGTATGAAATCACTAATTTATCAGAATATACTTCAAGGTTAAAATTTTATAGAGTTGGATTTTCGAGAAAATCGTGCAAATAGTATGATAGCATGATGACTTGCCAAAACAATTCTGAGCAGAAACAGTAAACACTATTGTTTATTTGATCAATAGTGGTTCGTCAGTACCTTTGAGGGAAGACTATTTGAAAAAAATTGGAGTGACAAAGAGGTAAATCTTTCTTACATGAAGGTATTTAGTTGTTTTGAATATGTTCTATTGATGGAAGGTACAAGAGTAAATTTGATTCGAAATCTATCAAGTGTACCTTTATTGGGCGTGACTCGAATGAATTTGAGTACAAATTCTGAGAATATTAGAATTAGAAATTCATAAGAAACATGAATGTTACTTTTAATGAAATAGAGATATATAAAGATATGAGCAAAACTCAGGATTTCCCGTCAATTAATTCTCAAAAATCCAAATATGTCACGATAGAAGATACGAAAAATCAAAAGGGTGAAGAAAAGAGAAATGCTTTGATAAAGTACAAGAAATTCCTCAATCACTGCTATTGAAGTTAATAGGTCCAACAAAATCATGAAACCTACATAGAAGTACTACAGATACTGGTGAACCAAAAAATTATGAAAATACCACACAAGTAGAATATTCAAGAGAGCGAAAGGTTGTCATTAATGATGAGATGCATTCACTGAAGCAAATCAAACTTAAAATTTGACATAATTACTAGTTGAAAAAAGAAAACTGCACAACAAGTAGGTCTCAAGGCTGAAATAGAAGTCAGATGTTAGCTAATGCTACAAGACAAGACTTTGCTATGAAAGGATTTCAACAGAAAAAGTGGACTACACTGAAATTTTCTCTCATATATTGAAGATGAAAACTGCCAGACTTGCTGAGGTTAATAGTAGATGAAGATCTACATATAGAGAAGATGGAGGTAAAAACAACCTTCTTACATAGAGATTTGGAAAAGAAAATATATATGGTGCAACCGCATGGGTATTAAATTCCAATGAAAGATGGTCAAAAGATTGATGAAAACCCTTTATGGTTTGAAGCAAGCTGAAAGATAGTGGTACAAATGGTTTGACAGATTCATGTTAGATAGTTGGTAAATTAAGTGCTATTGTTACTTTATTAAAAATATTGGTAATTGCTATATCTTGTTTCTTTTGTATGCATACAACATGTGATTCTACAAGCAGATATAGATATAATTAGATAATTGAAGGAGCAATTATCAAGAGAGTTTGAGAAGAATAATTTATGTCCAACCAGAAAAATAATCAGAATGAGAATCAACAAGGATAAGAGTACCTATATACTTAAGTAGCCTTAGACAGAGTATGTTGAGAAAGTCTTACACAAGTTCAACGTAAGTGAGGTAAAACTATTTTGCACCCCCTTAAGTAATCACTTCAAGCTATCTAAGAAAATATCACCTAAGGTTGCGTTCAGGGCAACTTAATCATTGCGTTTGCATTTTGAAAATGCTTCTCATGCGTTTGTTTATCGTGTTCCATCTGCTTATCCTAAAACGCGATACAGGTTGTTTATTATACGTGGTCGCGCGAACAACCCCGCGGCCTTGGTTGCTCTATGTGTTGTGGTTGTCGGCATAGATAAGGTGGGTTGCTCTCTTTATTGTGTTTGTGGTTGTGGCAGTGCTGAGACTGTGGGTGTGTGTGTCGTGGTTGTGGCTGTGTTGGGTGCTCTATGTGTTGTGGCTGCGCTTGGCTGCGGTTAGATGCTCTGTGTGTTGTGGCTTTGGATGTGAATGTGATGAGAGGGGTTGGTTATAGGGGTGTAAATGAACCAAACACAAACGAACAAAACTCGTGTTCGTGTTTGGTTAGTTTGAAATTAAGTGTGTTTGAAATAGGGTCGTACTTAAAATTTTTCGTGAAGTTACATTTTGTGTTCTGTTCGATTTGTTTGAAATATGTTTGAAATGTTCGAATTCTTTTGAAAGCTTAAACCTGTATGAAATTAATGCTTAAACATGTATAAATTATAGCACAAATGTACAATAGTCAAAGCACAACTCATAATAAAATCATAATATCAGATCTCATCAATAAAAAAAATGAATACTACGATTAGGTCAATTTAGTTCACCTAGCATAGAACTAGGTTTGGGCTATATCCAATACTAAATGATATCAAAATTTAATGAACAACGAATGGAAAATAAATATTATTACTAAATTCAAATCTTAAATTACAACATAACAATGTTGAAATATGAAATTACAATAAAACAACATAATACTAGAATTTGGGTTAGATCTACGGTAGATGGTGTTAGCTAGGGATTTGGACCTCCGGGGTGGTGGAAAGATGGTTGGCTAGCATGCTAGAAGGAAAGTGGTGGCAATAGGGGGGCAGGGTGAGTAGCAAGAACAATGTTGGGGGTGTTGTCTTCAGTGGCGATAACAAGGTTGGATGGAAAAAACAGAAAGTCTATTGTTCTATGGACAACAAAAACAACGGAGGAGCGTAGAGGGTGAAGGGGTTCAAAGCGAGAAACGAGGAGAAACGGTATAAGAATGATACAATAAGAGCACCGCTTAGAACCCAAAGATATAGCTCGTAGAGGGAAAAGAGATGCCGGCTCTCTAGAAATAAATCACAACAAAAACTAAACCCTATACCCTAAACCTTACAAAAGCAAATATATAGTCCTAGTATAACTAAGAGTGGGGCCCACTCCAATTGGGCGACAATTCCAAGCCTTTGAGGGTCTGTCGTCCATCGTTCTATTATGTTGCAATAGCAGGAAGGGAGGCTCCTTGTTGCAGTATTGCATCCCGCATCCACAAAAGCCATGTCCCTGAGATTTTAATAGAATTTATGGTTGGATTTACCGTAAATTCAACAATGCAAAAAAAAAAAAAAAGTGCAACTAAATTCATTGCCTGTGTAATCTGAGTTTCGCTCCATTTAGACGTAAACCTCATGTTTACTAAATCCAATGAATCGGAGGATTTAGCGGAGTTAAGAAAAGAGGAAGGGGGAGAAAGGTGAGGGCTACCTTCCTCAATGATTTCTAGTAGGAACAGAGCGGAAGGAGGAGAAAGAGGAGAGATTCAGAGCTCTTTGTATGCCGCGATCAAAATTTTCAAATGATTGTTACACAAAAAAACGTCCGATTAAAAAATTAAAAATTTCAAACATGTTGATTGTATTGGAGAAGCATCTGATTGAAGACCCACCTCAGACTATTGTACTTATGTATGTGAAAAATTAGTTATATGAAGTAGTAAAAAATAAGCTATGATCTCAAGCAATAGTATTAAAGCTAGATATAGGATAATGACACTTGAAATTTATGAAAAATGGGGTTAAAAAGATTGTTAAAAGAATTAAAATATCAAATGAATTTTTGTCTAAAAGTGTGTTGTGACAATTAGGTTTCCATATGCATTTAGAAAATTTTATGCACCAAGATATGATTGAATTCAATAAAATAGATTGAAATTTCATTTAAAAAAAAATAGAAAAAAAAAATGAAAATTGACAAGCCCCACTAAATTATGTTCCAACAAAATCGCAACTACATATATCATCACCAAAGACTTGCCTAGAATAAGTTCTGATAACCTTATTAGATCAACAACCTAGGCAAGGGAAACATTTAATCTAAAGAAAACTTAATAATCAGTGGACAATATCATTCTATTTTTTGTTGTGTAGTTAATTTAAGATCCAAGAATTAAAGATTGGCTTTCATATTTATTTGCTCTCTTCATAACCTATTTAAGTGCAACTTCTCTTTCTTTTTTAAAACAAAAAAGGAAAAAATAATCATAAAATCTTTTATTTTCCACTCTCCCTTCATTTACTTTTCTAGAACCCACCATTTTATGTTTACATCTACAGCTTTGTATAGTCTTCAAACTTAAAATCATAAGTGATTATTCAAGAAAAGAGATGAGCATCTTATTACTTATAAGAATGGATATTATAAAACACAAATTGATTATTTTCTTATGAGATAAGAAATTGTCGAGATTGTAAAGATTGTAAAGTCATTCCAAGCAAGAATTTAAGTACACAACATCGATTATTAGTTCTAGATTTTAAGGTAAAGAGTTGCACAATGAAGAATCATATGACTCATCATCCTATAATTAGATGGGGGAACCTAAAAGACAAATAAAACTATTTTTTGAGTAAAATTCAATATTTCAAAACTTGGGATGTTCATGAGAAGCAAATGTTGTGGGATAAAATAACAAACACTATTAAACAAACTTTTAATAATGCTAAACAGAATCAATGATTTTGATAAAAAAATTGAAAACCATATCACCAGAATCTAAATGTTTTAGAGTGGCAAATGAAGAAGGTAGAGCCATTTTAGATTTTGCTTTATCATAAGATTTTGTTATTACTAATAATTTATTCAAGAAAAGAGATGAGCATCTTATTACTTATAAGAATGGATATTATAAAACACAAATTGATTATTTTCTTATGAGATAAGAAATTGTCGAGATTGTAAAGATTGTAAAGTCATTCCAAGCAAGAATTTAAGTACACAACATCGATTATTAGTTCTAGATTTTAAGGTAAAGAGTTGCACAATGAAGAATACTATGACTCATCATCCTATAATTAGATGGGGGAACCTAAAAGACAAATAAAACTATTTTTTTGAGTAAAATTCAATATTTCAAAACTTGGGATGTTCATGAGAAGCAAATGTTGTGGGATAAAATAACAAACACTATTAAACAAATAACAAAAAGATGTACTTGAAGAATCAAAAGAAAAAATTTCTATAAATAAAAATAGTTGGTGGTGGAATAATAATGTGCAAGAAAAGATAAAATATAAGAAGTTGTGCTCTATAAATTGGTTTAATATCAAACGGCCCGCAGGGAGTATAAAAGAGCAATCCGTGACGCTACAAATTATGCTTTTAGTGATCTCTAAAATAGATTAGATGCTAAGAAGAGTGAAAATTATATGTATAAACTAGCCATACAAAGAGAAAAAAAAGTAAAGATTTAACTCAAGTAAAGTGTATTAGAGATGAAAATCAAAAAGTGCTTTTCTTAGAAAAACATATTCAACATGGGTGAATGAGTTATTTTAATAAACTTTTTAATGAAGTTTCTGAAAATACGATCGACCTTAGTGATCTTAATATCATTAATAATAATAAAATGTTTCACTTCTACCGTCACATTAGTAAAAAAGAAGTTGAGAAGGCTTTAAAGAAAACCAAAGGTGGAAAATCTGTTGGAACTGATGATATCGCAATTGAAGTGTGGAAAAATTTAGGAGATTTGGGAGTTTCTAGGCTTACTAAACTCTTTAATATTATTTTAAAAACTAAAAAGATGCCGGAGGGGTGGAGGAAAAGTATTTTGGTCCCCATTTTTATAAGAATAAAAGGGATGCACAAGAGTGTGCAAATTATAGAGAAATTAGATTGATGGGTCATACTTTGAAATTATGGAAGAGGGTAATTGGACATAGGTTAAGACATATTACTAAGATTTGTCATAATCAATTTGGATTTATGTCGGGCAGGTCTACTATGAAAGCTATACATTTATTGAGAGGTTTGATGGAGATGTTCAGAGATAATAAGGAGGATCTACATTTGATTTTTATACTATATTACTTTTTTTCCAGGATACTACATTACTTAGATGACTTATATTACTTAGTTTAACTTAATATGACTTATATTACTTAGTTTAACTTAATATGACTTATATTACTTAGTTTAACTTAATATGACTTATATTACTTAGTTTAACTTGATATGACTTATATTCAGGGATCTATATTTTGATATGATTTATATTTAAGTTATTAGAGATATGCGTACTAGAGCTGTTACTTGCGTTCGAACTGAAGGAGGATTGAACAATTATTTTCTTATTTCTATTGGATTACATCAGGGATCGACTTTAAGCCCATATCTTTTTGCTTAAGTTATGAATGGTCTTACTGGACATTTACAGGAGGATGTACCTTGGTGTATGCTTTTTGCTGATGATATCCTTCTCATGGATAAGACAGAGAAAAAGCCTAGAAAAAACTTGAATTATGGAGGTCTACATTGGAATCTAAAGGCCTTCATTTGAGTGGAACTAAAACTGAAAACATTGAATGTAATTTTAGTTGTAATTTGGGTGATCAAATTATTAAAAGGTGTGAACAATTTAGATATCTCGGGTCTGTTGTTCAAAGTGATGGTGATATAGATAGGGATGTTAATAGAATTCAATTTGGTTGGTTGAAATGGAGAAATGCTTCGGGCCTTTTGTGTGATAGAAAAGTTCCGCTTGGACTGAAAAAGGTGCGAACAATTTCAATATCTCGGGTCTGTTGTTCGAAGCGATGGTCATATAGATGGGGATATTAATAGTAGAAATCAAGTTGGTTGGTTGAAGTGGAGGAATGCTTTGGGCCTTTTGTGTGATAGAAAATTTTCTCTTAGATTGAAAGGAAAATTTTAAAAGATGGTGGTGAGACCTATAATGCTCTATGGCCCTGAATGTTGGCCTTTAAAAGATAAGCATAATTCTAAGTTAAGTGTTGCTGAAATGAAAATGATTAGGTGGATGAGTGACTTTATACTTTGAGACAAAATGAGAAATGAATATATTCGTGATAGGGTTGGTGTAGCTCTAGCAACAGACAATATTAGAGAGAGTCATCTTAGATGGTTTGGTCACATTAAACGTCGGTCATCTGATGATCCAATTAGGAGAGTAGAAGTTTTAGATTTGACTTATGTTAAGAAAGGCAGAGGTAGACCCAGGAAGAGTTGGGCTTATTGTATAAAAAATGATCTTAATTTATTAGAACTAAATGAAAATATGACACTAAATAGGGCGCAATGGAGAAAAAGGATTCATGTAGCCAACCCCACTTAGTGGGATTAAGGCTTTGTTGTTGTTGTTGTTGTACAGATATATATAGATATCCGTATGTGCGAGTGATTTGCATATTATATGCATGTATGTATCTAAGTGGTTGCCTCCTGCAATTGCACAAGAAATAATATAATTTGAACTTAAATTTTTTAAAAAAGGGAAAACACCAACCATACATTCACATTCAATTTAAATAAATGTAGGCTAGGCTAAAAAATTATCTAAAAAAATTAAAAGTCCATTATACGTGGGGCACATTCAGAGTTAACAAAGACAGGAAAACTTACTATATATCAAATATAATAATTAAATAAATCAGAAATAAGAGAGGAATGATTAAATAAATCAGAAACATACGACACAATTTGATATTCAATACAGAAGAAATCATATAGCTTAGCAATACCTTCCATCAGATAAAATTAAACATTTTTCATCAATCTCCTGAACCGCATTGATTGCCTCATTTCTCGTATTGCAGATAACATATGCTTGGCCTATAACATTGGAATAATTTAACACAAAACTAACCGAGATCAGATAAAAGTGAAAAAAAAAAAAATGTTGGTTTTTGCAACTTCGCAAAACAAAAATTAAAAAAGAAAAAAAGGGGGGCATTTTACATACGCAGGCACAATTCTTATGTATTTACATATCTCGCACCTAAACTTTCATATTTACATACATAGAACTCTGGTGATTTAAACCTATGCATGAAAAGGTGCATTTCACTTTTTAAAAAATAGTAACAATGCCTTTTTTTTCCTATATGATATTAACAATTCAAGTCCTATGTGCGTAAATATGAAAGTTTAGCTCTGTGATATGTAAATATATAAGAATTGTGTACAATGTATGCAAATGGAACCTGGGGTATGATCAAATGAGGCGTACCATAGTGAGGATTTTGGAATGTAACCTGGGGTATGATCTTCACGGTGCAATCAATATTCAAGGCTTCACGTAGCAAATCCTACACACAGTAAAATAATTAGAATTCAAGTCATAAAAGAACTAAAGAATTCACAGATAAAAAAATAAGGGAAAATCTGGCTTAGAGTGACACAACAGAGAGACGCCAAACTCCTAGTTTTTAATAATCGCCCATAAAAAAATGTTTTCTTTTGATTAGCAAATGATTGACCACCTAATGCGACCTTCATAACTTGATGATCACACATAGCCTAAAGTTTCCAAGCTCAACCAATAAAATTTGCTTTCGAGCTCTATTTGACAAGATAGTCTAAAAACATTTAGGAGTCTGTTTCCAGAAGAGCATGAGGTCCGAATAGTTCTTTTAACATGAGTCCGTTTCCAGGAGACCATGAGGCCAAATAGTTCTTTTAACATCCTCTCCAATTACGCATGCACTAACAGCTGGATATTCTGAAATTCCCTTTTCAATTTTAGAATGTAGGGCCATTTACATACATACCACCCAATTCGTTTATATTTACATATCTAACACCTAAATTTTAGTTTTTAAATTAATCCCACCCAAATCTTTAATATCACATAAAAGATACCACCATTAACTTTTAAAAAGTGAATTTCATCTTCTCACGCATAGGTAATGTGGCCTGTAAAAATTGAAGTTTGTGTTAGATATGTAAATACAAAGGAGTTGAGTGGTTGCCGTCCAAGTGCTCCTAGTTATCTGCTATTATAACTAGATGTTATTTTCTGTCTAGGGTTAAATTTTTTTGTTGTGGTTTCTGTTTGGACAACCGCCGACGTTCTTCTTTTCCCTTATAGGGTTATATCCGAAAATGAGTAGTGTTCCGTCTATATCTCGCTCTGATGTGGTGATTATCACCGATTTTCTCATCCCCCACAACCTTTCACCAGCCTTCGTCGCCCTATTTTGTACAACGGCCCAAGGACAGCAGACAGCGTCTCTGCAGCCCCAACCCAACTTCCTAGTTTCCAGTCCACATCCCTAATTCCCTTCCCTGTTGTAAACCCTCTGCCACTCCACCTATTGCTTTGTCATCCCAGCCAACCCCATCTTTTACCCTGCTCCACCGTGTCGTAAACTTTATTCATCCCGTCCCCAATTGCTGTCGTAGCCTATCCCTCCTTTCAACCCTGCTGTCACATTATCTTCCCCTCCCAAATCTGCTGCCACATCTCCCCCTCCTTCCAAACACACACCTCCCTCAGACCACTCTTCCCGCGATGTCGCTAAATTTCCCTACGCCCTCCAGCTCTCCGTTCACACCATGTCAACACGCAGCCCAACACCTTCGATGCACCCAAATCGTGTGTTTGTTTGTTGTTTATTTCCTGTTTTGACGAGTCATAGTTGTAATTGAATTTAAAAAATAATAATTTCATTTCTTTTATAGTTTGGGTTAACTTCAGTATCACCTTCTTTTTTAAATTTCTAAAGAATAATAAAATGCAAGGAATCTTCTTATCTTATAAGACAAATACATCTAAATGTATTTTTATTTACATTGAAGCTCACATTAGAACCCAACTCGTTAATTTCCTTTTGTTTATGTCCGAATTTGATTTTCATGTCGAGAATCCAATATGGGGCCTGCTTGGTCACAACTTAATTTAGATAATTCTAATTAAGAGAATGGGACATACACAACCCATCAAATAGTTTTGCTTATCCTGAAGTTTAGAATTTCTATATGAATAATAATAATAATGGGAATTTTTATGCACAACACGAAACTCTTATGTACATACATATCTCACACTGAAACTTTCATATTTTCATACATAGAATTTTAGTGCTTCAAGCCTGTGCATGAAAGTTGTATTTGGTAATAGTGATATTTTTAATGTGATATTAATAATTTTAGTGCTAAGTGTGTAAATATGAAAGTTTAGGTGTGAGATATGTAACTACATAGAAGTCCAAACCCCCCATGTGGGACCCACGAATCCACTAATTGCACAAGAGGACGAAAAGGAGGTTTTGGGGCAAAATTTTAAATGTATCTTGGGGCGTATTTATTAGGGCTAATTAAGTAGGGTTTGTTTTATGTTATGTTTTCCTACAATTTTTCCCTTTGAAGTCTTGTTCCTAGCAACGTCTAGGATTTGTGGAAAACGATCTATACCTCAAATTGTAGATCAACTTATCTTATTATTTTGCTTAGAAATTAATAAAATTAGCTTGAGTTTTGGTTTTTTTCACTTATTTCGAGTCATTTGTTTGTTCATTTTAATTTCGACGCGCATCACATTTCTCTTCATTCTCCTTCTAATGCGAACAATTTCAGGTGTGATATATTTTTTACCCTTTTACCAATGAGTATGCTTAAGGTTGAGGTCTATTTGATTATCATCACTGATGAAGTTTACTATTCGAGAAGTCTGTTTAAATTTTGAAGTTTACAAACAAATTCTGCATAACCAACATTGCCTAAGGCGATTATCATCACAAAAAAACTATACACATATTAACAGATTTGACGATTGGTTATAATTACGCTTTTTTCTCCACTTCACAAAATAAAATAATATCATTTTCCATAAACCTATCTATCACATTTATTTCAGTTGGCAGGTGTATTTGCTGTAATTTCCATTTCAGTTACATCAAGAAAAATGCAAAAAATATTCATGGCAATTTTCTTTATATTCCTCGAATTATTTAAGTATTGTAACTGCCCTTGCCTATGAAGCATTCTTTGTTGTCCCCGTGAGGAGCTTCAAGTGGCTATGGAAGATACGACTTCACCCCAGGAAGCGTATGTTTTGGTGGCGGGTGACCATAGGCTCCGTTCCCACCAATTTTTGCTCAACAAAAGGGAAAATATTTGCGTACATAAGACGTACGCAGTGCTACGTAGTGCTACGTACGTCCATGGGTTATTCATGGGGTACAACGGGATTATATCGGGGTTATACCCCTCTATAACCTCTGTAACTGACAAATGAGTTCCGCACTTCAGTAGTTTCATGGGAACAAATAAGTTACACGGAGGTTATAGGGGAGTTACGTGGAGGTTACAGGAGGGTATAGCCCGGATATAACTACCCTATACCCCCTGAATAACCCCTGATGTACGCAGCGCTGCGTACGTCTTATATACGCAAATATTTTCCCAACAAAAGGGGGCTCGTCAAGACTACCAACTGCCCCTTGGCTATGCTTAGGCAGAAGATAATTCTCATGGAAATCACTAGATTTCATAGAAGTTTGCATGCCTTCATTCAAAAGACTTGATGCGATCACTTGTGGCCCATCTAAAGCTGTGGGCCCCCATTTGTGTTGGCCCGCATTTATTGTCGTGCGGTTTATCAAAGCCGGTGGGCTCAAAATGCCAAGAACCATGACATGCCAAACAAGACACCGTTAAAGCAGCACTGACAACAATTTCTGCCAAGCCAAACCATCAAACAATTTAAAGACTTATTTTAGGAGCAAAGTTAAAAGAGAAATTTAGTAATTTATTAGTTCTTATTGTTTAGTATAAATAGTTCTTGTTATGTTTAGGATTGCGACGATGAAATTATTGTTTTAAATCTTAGGGTTAAGATTTGAGAGAGATCACCTACCTTTCAAATTATAGGTATTTAAATCCTTTACCCATTCTAGTTGTGTTGTTTTCTTTGGGGAAACAAAATAGGTGATTTGCTCTAATCTCTACAGTAGCTTCAATCAAAGAGGTATCAAAGCAACATATCTCTGGTAAACAAACAATGATTGATGGGATCGATGAATATAGAGTTCAAGATATCGCGATACACCTAGGAAGCTACGATGGGATCGCGACGTGGGATTCAATCTAGCTGTGACATCAACGATGCAAACCAAGGGATTGCATCAAACAACACCTCCTTCAATAGATTACAATAATTATCATCTCCTTCATGAAGGTGACAACGGATCACATGCAGGGATTCCACCTCTTGAGTGATCTAGGAAGCGGCTGTCAAAACTACGCAATCCAGTCACGATAAGCACTAACTAGAAGAAATCAACAAGATTGAAGCCATACATGACTCAATACGAGGCTTACGGTAAAGTGGTACATTCACGATTTGAGCTTGATGGGAAGTATACGAATCACGGCGTACATGAGATATGCACTGCTCATGATCAAAAGTCATGATTAGGATCGCAGCGTAAAGATGTTCCATGCCGCTCATGATCGAAACTCACAATCGAGATCTACAACAGACATGAATACTGATTGCGATAGGTCGGCAACAAGATTCCCCGCACTAAACCAACGTGCAGGAATTTGGATCGTGGCTTCTGGAGTTTTGTGTGGCCTTCAATATTCATGTGCCAAACCACATATAGGAATTATAAATCGCAAAGTCCAAAGTTTTGTGCACGCCAAAACCGCAGAAAAAATTTCTAAACCTCTCACTTTCAGCTTAAAGGAGTTTTAAAATCATACAACGAATAATGACAATTTAGAGAAGTGAATGATTTAGAGAAGACAATAGAGGAATAAGTGGGCCAAATCAGGTTAGGAATAGGAGTGTTTCTCATTCATGTAAAGGAGATTCATCGCCTTTGAAGAATTCATGAAGAATATCGCAGAATCCCACACAAACTCGCCACTGCTTGCAGTGGGATCGAGCAATGGAATTAGAAGCCGACTCCAAGCAACAACACTTAAAAGGAATAATGCGACATCCAGACAGCTGGAACGATTGTTAGTAGGTGAAATCAGACAACGTGTGATTCAGGGCTGGAGAAGATTGATTCAGAAGACTTTGGCCGAGAATAGGAAAGCATTGTAGGTGGGACCCTGGCCGAGAGTTGGATTTGACAACATCAGTGACTTTTGTTACAAAATTTTTTTGGGCTAAAGGAGATTCAAGAGCTTATGAAGACAGGTGAGATGATTATGAGGCGAGTCAAACTTATGGAAGAAGGAAATCAATCGGAGTCGAGAGAGGGAGACTAACTCCCGTTTCATGGGTGGAATGAACTCGGGCATGAAATTAGGGAGGAGACTCCTGCATAAGGAAATTGAGAATGTCAAACTTTAAAAGAGATGATGCCTATGAGTGGGTTTATCGAGTGGAAAGATACTTTGATGTTAATGGTTGATAAAGGAAGGAAAATTAATAACAATGGCCTTGGTTTTGGAAGGGACTGCTCTAGCTTGGTATCAATGGAAGGAACATACCAACAAAATAGAACTTGAGAGAAATCAAGAACAAATTATTGGAGGGTTTCAGAACCACACAGGAGGGAGATTTATAAGAGCACTTTTTTGCACTAGTCCAAAAATGTTCTGTCATTGGGTATAGAGAGAAATTTGAGATGTTATCTGGTCGTTTGAGAGGGATAACATAATAACTGTTGGAAGGAAACTTCATGCAATGGTTGAAACAAAAGATCGAGCACCACTTCGTCAAATGAGACTGTGAGGATTGAGAGAAACTATGAAATTAATGCAACTGATTGAAGATAAAAACATAATGGAATGGGCTAATATGAGTACTACAAGTAGAGTGTCATACTAAAATATTATGACCACGATGATACCAAAAACTTAACAATGGGATTCCAGATACATATTCCATAGTACATGAATAATGAGCTAAGGTCGGGGGCGACATTCAAACGTCTTTAAAAAAAAGAGATTCATGAAAAACAAGTTAAGGGGTTATGTTTATGAAGTGATAACAAGTTTTCTCCAAGACATCGTTGCAATAATGGGATATGACAACTTGTCGTTGTGTGCAACAAGGAGGAAGTGGAAGAAAAAATAGAGGATGTAGAGGAGGAAGACCATCACTTGGATGTGGTAGAAGCATCTTTGAACTCAGTGGTGGGGTTGACACCAAACGACACTATCAAACTTTGTGGACATATCAAGGAGCAAGATGTAATAGTGTTGTTAGATATTGAGGCCACCCCACAAATTCATCTCCACTTAAGTAGCGAAGCAATTAGGCCTTAAACATGGTTGACTTAGTAAGCTTTGGAGTAATAATAAAGACGAGACAGAGCAGAAGAATTTATAAAGGGCAGATTTTTACACTGCAAAGTATTGTCGGCGCTATTTTTGGTTGGAGGAGTTTCCCGTAAGAAGCTGTCGGTCACCGGAATCAAAATCCTATTGCCAGCTTTGAAAGGACGTTTTAATTTACATATATATTTAGTTTTAGAAA
>NW_018165547.1:19869-31454 GCF_001263595.1 Phalaenopsis equestris
CCAATTTCAGGTGTTGATCAAAGTCTATACTAGGGGCTCTATGGAAGGGGGATTTGATGGGCTTTGGCTTCTTTCAATTTTGTGAAGGTGTGGGTGAGTTTAATTTGAGTTTGGTGGAGTTTAGAGGTGTGGAGAGTTTTGTCCTGTCTCTGCCAAGGTTTTGAGCTAAAAAATTGGGCTCCGACAAGAAGATTCAGGGCAACGTGGTGGTTGGGTTGCACTGAGGAGGTCTCAAAGAGGCTTTGGGATCAATTTGGGGAAGTCTCTTAGAGCAATTTTCAGCTCTCCCTCCATGGTCGTGGAGGGGAGATTTTTATAAAAATAGGTGGCTAGGGAGGTAAGGTGAGCCAGGGGAATATGTCACAGCAACTTAATGTGTTTAGGCTTTGTTTTGGCAAAAATGGTCTAAGCATAAGCAAATATGACATGAAATCCCTTAATTTAGAGGACCTTTAGTCCATGGCTTAGTATAGATGGTTTTGAGAGGTTTAGGCTGGTCACTAGGGTCTAACTAATGGATGTGGAGTCATTATTTTGGTGACTTTGGGGTACTTAGGCCATCTTTAGTGCATGGGTTCAATGTGGGTTCAAGTGATCAATACTTGGGTTTTGGCGAGGCTAACCATGTCAATTAACCCAATTAGTTGATCAATATTGTGTATATTATTGTTATAAAGATTTTTGGTGAAGGGTTGTAGTGATTTTGAGTTCAATTAGTAGGTCAATTTTAGGGATTTTTGAAATTTGGTCAATTTGGGCATGTTATGCTAGACATGGGTCTAGGTTGGGCTAGCCATGGGCTAAGTCCAAATTTAATGGTTCAAATGATTAAGGGAGATGTTTTGAAGATATTTTATGAAAGGATGGAGTGGAAACTTTGGTGCTAAGGCCATCAATTTGGTGAGATTTTGAGACATGGCCAATTTGGGGCTTTTGAAATTAGGTTGAAATCAAATAAAATTAAGGCCTCACCAAGGCCAATTGAAGGTCAATTTTGATGTATGGGTATGTTATGAAGGTTTTTCAACACAAATTGTGGCCAATTGAGTGGGATATGGGTTCAATTTGGTGGAACCAAGTCATGGGGCCAAAACTGGGGTTTTGATCTAAATCAAAATTGGGTTCAAATGATGGACTAATTGAGCTTGTATTTAGTCTAGATTGGTCACATCAAGAGTGGATTTGAGTTTAAAAATGAAATTGGGGTAAATTGAGACCAATTTGATAAACATTTGGAGTGATTTGGGGAAAGTATGGGCCTTTAAAGGGCAATTTTAGGGTTTTGATCAAAGATGGTCAAATTGGCCAAATCGGGTCATGTAATAGTTGAGAAAAATGAAATTAGGAATATTTGGGGGGGGGGTTTGGAATTTCTAGGATTTTTTTGGAATTTTTGAAATTTTGGGGTAAGGAGGGGTATTTTGGTAATTTGGCAAATTTTTGTGATTTTGGGTAGTTTGGGTGTGTCCAAGCTGTTTGAAATGATTTTTAAACCAAGTTGGGTATTTTGGGTAGATTTGAGAATTTTGGCCAAATTAGTGGTCCCAAAGGTATCTAGGTAATTTGGGGAAGTTTAGAGGCAAAATGATAGGTTGGGTATTTTGGTAGAGTTGGAGTGCCAACCACCATCAATAAGCCATGGACCAATGGAAAACCCATTTTGGGTCCTCTATGTAGTGGTCTTAGCTAAACCCTAGCCTAGAGCTAGTGGGTTTATGGGACCACCTGGGACCACCTGGGACCACCTTGATGAGTCTCCCAAAAGTATCAAGGAACCAAAGCCTAGAAATTTTGGGTTAAGGGTAGTGAGTGATTGTGAGTGTAAGTGATTGCAAGTGAGTGCCTTAGCTCTAGACCAACACCCAGGGTCAACCCTATGGTCCAGCAGTCCTAAGGGTGACTCATCTTGAGTTCTCCCATAATAACCCCACCTACTAAGTGCTAGAGTTTAGGACCAATATGTGGAACTTCAGGTTGAGTAAAGAGGAGTGTAGAATATTTAATTGTGAGGGTTCATTTTCTAGTTTTCTAAGAATAGTCAGTAGGAAAGTCCTATGGCTAGACCATAGGCTACTAAAGAGGAAAAACTAAATCTCAACAAAAAGTGAGGTCAACAAGTATTCAGGTAGTAGAGGATTTTCTTCACTTGGATTTAGGAAGTACTTGTGTAATATTTAGCATGAAATGGTTGCAGTCCTTATGGAGATGAGATGAATTAAAATCTCCTAATAATGGAGTTACAAAAGGAGATAACAGAATAGTGCTTTCGGTAATCAGAGGCTATGCAAGACATTCATGACTGTCGAGAAAATATTCAAAGCAATTTAGGATGTGGGGATATGATTTTTTTTTTATTAGGTTGAAATCAAATAAAATTAAGGCCTCACCAAGGCCAATTGAAGGTCAATTTTGATGTATGGGTATGTTATGAAGGTTTTTCAACACAAATTGTGGCCAATTGAGTGGGATATGGGTTCAATTTGGTGGAACCAAGTCATGGGGCCAAAACTGGGGTTTTGATCTAAATCAAAATTGGGTTCAAATGATGGACTAATTGAGCTTGTATTTAGTCTAGATTGGTCACATCAAGAGTGGATTTGAGTTTAAAAATGAAATTGGGGTAAATTGAGACCAATTTGATAAACATTTGGAGTGATTTGGGGAAAGTATGGGCCTTTAAAGGGCAATTTTAGGGTTTTGATCAAAGATGGTCAAATTGGCCAAATCGGGTCATGTAATAGTTGAGAAAAATGAAATTAGGAATATTTGGGGGGGGGGTTTGGAATTTCTAGGATTTTTTTGGAATTTTTGAAATTTTGGGGTAAGGAGGGGTATTTTGGCAATTTGGCAAATTTTTGTGATTTTGGGTAGTTTGGGTGTTTCCAAGGTGTTTGAAATGATTTTTAAACCAAGTTGGGTATTTTGGGTAGATTTGAGAATTTTGGCCAAATTAGTGGTCCCAAAGGTATCTAGGTAATTTGGGGAAGTTTAGAGGCAAAATGATAGGTTGGGTATTTTGGTAGAGTTGGAGTGCCAACCACCATCAATAAGCCATGGACCAATGGAAAACCCATTTTGGGTCCTCTATGTAGTGGTCTTAGCTAAACCCTAGCCTAGAGCTAGTGGGTTTATGGGACCACCTTGATGAGTCTCCCAAAAGTATCAAGGAACCAAAGCCTAGAAATTTTGGGTTAAGGGTAGTGAGTGATTGTGAGTGTAAGTGATTGCAAGTGAGTGCCTTAGCTCTAGACCAACACCCAGGGTCAACCCTATGGTCCAGCAGTCCTAAGGGTGACTCATCTTGAGTTCTCCCATAATAACCCCACCTACTAAGTGCTAGAGTTTAGGACCAATATGTGGAACTTCAGGTTGAGTAAAGAGGAGTGTAGAATATTTAATTGTGAGGGTTCATTTTCTAGTTTTCTAAGAATAGTCAGTAGGAAAGTCCTATGGCTAGACCATAGGCTACTAAAGAGGAAAAACTAAATCTCAACAAAAAGTGAGGTCAACAAGTATTCAGGTAGTAGAGGATTTTCTTCACTTGGATTTAGGAAGTACTTGTGTAATATTTAGCATGAAATGGTTGCAGTCCTTATGGAGATGAGATGAATTAAAATCTCCTAATAATGGAGTTACAAAAGGAGATAACAGAGTAGTGCTTTCGGTAATCAGAGGCTATGCAAGACATTCATGACTGTCGAGAAAATATTCAAAGCAATTTAGGATGTGGGGATATGATTTTTTTTTGAATTGCATAGCATGGAAGAGGTGCAGAATACAAAGTTGTCAGAGATTCAGACATAAGTTCAACAAGAATTACAATAGTTTGCAAAAGTTTTCAGTTACTATTTGGATTGCCTCCTCAGAGAGAACACGAGCATGCGATAAACCTGAAATTGAAGGTTACTCCCGTCAGTGCGTGCTCATACCTCTACCCTCAGATGTAGAAGGAAGAGAACAAGAGATTAATCTAGAAATATTGGAGGCAGGAATCATACAACCTAGTGAGAGACATTCTCTAGCCCATTCTTACTTGCTAGTGAAGAAAAATGATGGGAGTTAGTATTTTTGTGTGGATTAGCAAACAGTGAATAAGGAAATGGTACCTGATGAATTTCTCATCCTGGTGATTGATGAGATTATGGAGAATTTGTCAAGATTGACTTGAAGCTAGAATACTATCAGATTTGGATGCGGCTAGCAGATGTGCACAATTTTCCTTTTCGAACCAATGAGAGTCACTATGAATTATTTGTTATGTCATCCAGGCTCACCAACACCCCAACTTCATTTCAATCATTGATGAACAAAGTGTTTCAATAGTTCCTCCAAAGATTTGTGTTTGTATTTTTTGATGATATCCTAGTGTACAACAATTCCTTGGAAGATCACTTTAATCACTTTAAGCTGTTGACGATACTCGATGAACACCAACTTTATGCCAACTTGAAGAAGTATCTATTTGCCTAACCGAAGGTTGAGTACTTTGGACATGTGGTGTCGGCTGCAAGGGCTTGGACAAAACAATTGAATGTGGTGGCTATGATGGATTAGCCACTACCTAAGACCTTAAAGCAGTTGGGAGGATATTTGGGATTTACAAAATTTTATCGAAAGTTAGTGAAGGGTAACAACTCTATTGCGTAGCCACTGACAAAGTAATTAAAGAAGGATAATTTTAAGTGACAAGAAGTGGTGACCGGGCTTTTGAGGAGTTAAAGAAGCCTATGATAAGTGTACCAATGTTTACATTGCTGGACTTCAACCAACTTTTCATTGTAGCTGTTTTAGGCTATAGGTTAAGCATTTGTTCTCATGAAATGTCAACGACCCATCATTTACTTCAGTCAAGTGTTGATTGCAAAGGCCTAACTCAAGTCATTTTATGAGCAGAAGCTTATGGAAATTTTGATGGCTATTCATAACTAGCTACCATATTTGTTCAGGCGGCATTTAATAGTACACATGGATCAACGTAGTCACAAATTTCTTTTGGAATAGTGGATGGTAATTAAGCAACATCATATGTGGCTATCTAAGCTATTGGGGCATGACTTTGAGATTTAGTATCAATTGGTATTTGAGAATAAGGTCGTTGATGCTCTACGACGTCGGATGAGGAACCAGAATTATTGTCATTGCTAGTCACTTCAGTCTTAGATTGGGAGATCTTGAGGCAAGTGAAGTAGATGAGAATTTAGATAAGATATGATTGACCTTATTGAATTACGAGAATGATTATCCTGATTACTAACTAAATGATCAACGTTTACTCTATCGGGGATGCCAGGAATTGCATCTAAATTCAAAGCAAATTTTGATGTTAATACATGAGTTTCATGGCAGCACTACCAAGGAGCATTCCTTCGTGTTCAAGACATATCATAGGATAACAATAGAATTGTACCGTGTGGGAATCAGAAAGGATTTGGGGACATGGTCTCAAGATGTGATGTGCGACAACGACACAAGTACATGGAATTAGCTCCTGGGGGTTGCTACAACCTCTAGCATTCCTAGAGAAGGTATGGAAGGAGGTGACAATGGATTTCATTGAAGGCTTACCTCAGTCAGAAGGATTTACAATCATCTTAATGGTGGCGAATAGGTTGAGCAAATATACGCACTTCATACCTCTATCATTTGGTCAATTTTATGGTTAAAAAATTGAAATTGGGAGTGTTTGTAATGATTTTCAAAATTTTTGAGACTTTTTGGAATTTTTGGTTCAGAATGGGCATTTTGGTAATTTTTGATAATTTTGGGGGTATTTGGGAATTTGGTGATTTTGGTGAATTTTGGTCAATTTAGGTAGTGATAAGTAATTTTAGATGAGTTTTGGACAATTTGGGTATTTTGGGTAATTTTTGGATTTTTAGCAAAAATTAGTGTTGTTGGGGTATTTTGGCAATTTGGTGATTTTGGTCCATGATGGGTATGTAAGCCATGAAGCCATGTCAAACAAATAAGAGCCATATGAAGACTCATTTTGGATGTTCAATATGATGGTCCTAACCCTCTTAGCCAAGGGCTAGGGGTTTGGGTCCATCCATATGAGCTTTCCAAAATGAGTCAAGAAAAAGTGTAGTGTGTGTAAGCTAGCCTAACACAGAGCAGATCACCTAGGGTTAGTCCTATGACTTAACCAACTCTCTGAATCATATGCTTCCTAATAGGATTTTTTGGTTGTAATCTTTCTTTATTTCTATGGGATTCTACTCCTGCTTGTTCATAAAGAGAGAAAATCAGGGCAGGTTAACCCAAACTACTAGTTGTAGAGCTCTTAGTTATGCTTCGTGCATGATGAACTATAAGAGCGCCATCATCAATTACTTTCATGTTCTAAATTCAATGTTTCAATACAGCTCTGCCCTTCGTTACATCAGCAAGATGATTTGTTCATAGTAATCTAGCAGAAATGAAGTGGTGTCATACCTTTGACTGACTACTCAACATGGAAATGGAGAAGTTAACTATCTTATTATTTTTATCCTCCATTCTTCTTTTCCATCAGTCAGGAAGAAAATCACTTCATCCAGTGATACATCAGCCATTGTGAATGCAGCATATTCATTAAAAAATACATTCCTCAACCCATAAAAAACATTGATCCTTTATACAGTAAATTCAACTGCTTACTTCTCATGAGAATGTAATCGTCATTAGTAAATCTTAAGTTGGCATAAAAGTTATGAATCATTAGCACAATTGCTACTACAGTGAAGCAGCAAAACCATTCCAAATTTCTGAAAAGAATCAACCTCTCGATCTCGCCACTTGGGTTAGCAAATGCCCATTCCTAGATCAATCTTCTTGATTCGATTTGACTGTTATAACTGTGTTGGGCCTTCAAATTAACAAATTTCTGCGCATTAAAATCATTCAATCTTCTTCTCTTCACTCGTAGAGCCATTTGAAATTCTACAAAAATCCAGATAAATACAAAATCAAAAATCTAACTCTCCAAGTAAGATTATTTGGTAAGAAACCTTTCACCATGAGTTTTCTTCAAGTTTTTTCATCAAAAACCCCAATTATTGGATTTTTGTAATGTAGGAAAAATCCATGGTGAAAATAAAAAATTTTTAAGTTATAGTGAAACTCTTACCAAGAGAAGATGAAATCTACAATTTTTAGCCTCCAAAAACTTCTATATCGTGCCCAATGTAAAGCCCTAGGTCAAGGTTTAGAGGTAGAAGATGACCTAAGAAATAAAAATGGAGTTTATTGTACAATTTTGTGATTTTTTTATGCAATCTAGCATTTTCAGAAATTTGGCGCATCATTCACCAATCTAGCGTATCATGCTCCAACTCCTTGTAATTTGGTGCATCATGCGCCAATCTGGCGCATCATGCGCCAATCTGGCGCATCATGCGCCAATCTGGCGCATCATGCGCCAATCTGGCGCATCATGCGCCAATCTGGCGCATCATGCGCCAATGTCTTCATTTTTCTAGATTTCCTTATCTGTTAGAATATGCCATGTTCCGCTTTACGTCTACATCTAATTAAATTAAATGAACTGTTATAAGCACAATTAAACATTACTCTAACATCATTCTTTCACAGACAACACAAACCTTACATATAAAATTTGCGCTATTACAAACTAACATTTATTAAGCCAACAAACATCTAATTCAGTCCTTAAAGCAAACTAAAGCATCCTAACACTGAAATCTAAACATCAAAATTCCAAACACAAACATCGATATAATTCAACAATAAAAGTAAATACAATCCAATAAATAAAAAAACTAAAACAATCTGTGCTAAATAAAACATTCCATGCATAGATTAAGTTCAAGCATTTTCTTCACTCTCATCCTCTTGGATATCTCTCATAGATTGGTAGTACACACACAAGTTGTAGAATGATCCATAAGGAAACTCATCAGAAGAATCCTTATCAATCCAAGCATGTTTATTGAACATATGTATCAAACCATCCTCAATATGACCAATATACTCAAAATGTTCTTTAAGTCTCCAATCAAAGTGATCCAACTTTTTTTAAATATTCCCCATTGTATGCATAAGATTCTGCACCTCTTTTTTTAACTTCTTGACCCTTTCTAACAATGCATTAGAACTGAAGTAAGGTTGAATAGGTAATGAATTCTAGGATCCCTGATCCATCAATACATTCATATTATTTTCATCTCCCATTCCAATACAGTTATAATAGACTTTTGGATCAATCAAATTTCAAGGAAGAAGCACTTTTTCCGAACTCTCGTAAGGTACTTGTGATTCACTGCATAGTAGGAAAATAGTGGATGGATTTCCAAGTCTGATTGCGTACCCATTCACAATCAAACCCAAAACTAATTTCACATTGATTGCTCCAATATCAATAGATTTTCCAGTTTGAATGCAGTAATTTAAAATAGCACCCTCCTTAGTTACCTTACTAATTTTAAGAAGTGTCATGCCTTAGAAATAGGATTTAACAATGATGATGAAAAACTTACATTCCCATCATCTTTGGCCTCCCAATTCACATCTTTATATGTAAGGTACTGATAGAGTTCATTCGTATTATCTCTCGTAGAGGTAAAATTTGGATAATGGAAGATAGGTATGTTTTCAATCATAAACATCTCGTTTATTCTTGAAGGTGTGAATTCGTACATAGACAATTCCTTGGTTTATTCCATTTAGATTTGCATAAACCTCATTCATAACAGGGATGACTACGACGATAGTAGTGTAACAAAGTACTTCCCAACATCTCTGCATAATAATCTCTTCAACTTGAGTATTCGGTCTATTGAATCTTTGATTCATAAACCCTCTTTCTTTGATTGGCCTCTTCTTCACTAGAACATGATCATGCAACTTCTGCGCATCAAAACTGATGAACTTTCTCCTGTTGAAAATCCCAAACCTAGTGGAATTTTAAGAGTGAGACGCCATTAAAATTGAAATATAATCACTCCTCTCTCATTTTCCCCCTAAAATTAACTTTGGAATCCATTTTTGAGAGTTTTAAAGAGAAGAACCCGCTAAAAACTACCTTTTGAAACATTTTATGTCATTTTTGTCGCTGCAACGCATCATGCGCCGGCTCTCTGGAATTCAGAATTCCAAAAATTTTGCATTTTCGATTTTGATAAAAAATTCTCAATCGTTCCATAAAATTAGGTAAATAAAGATGTTATTTAAATTATTTTCTTAAATACACATTCTCTATGAAAACATAAATACAAACATATCTAAAATATTTTGAACAAAAATACAAAAAGCAAAATAAACAACGATAAGTATGGGTTGTTTTTGATATACCAAAAATTTATGCATTTAGACCCATATTTTATACATATTTTTGGTGATATTGCACTTTAAGGGAAGGTATTTTGATGTTTTCTTACAGATTGTTGATTTTTAGGACTTAGAGTAAAAAAGAAGTAAAAAGAATGAAATTTGGAGTCAAAATGATGTTTTTGAAGAAATACTCAGTGTCAACCACACCGACGGCGTAGATCAACATAACATCTGAGAATTTTACTCAGCATCGATGGCGCCATAATAGTGTTGACGGCTCCAATGTCGGTGGAACCTCTGTTTCTAGAAGATTCGATTTATTTGGATGATTTTTGAAGAGTTTTTAGAGGCACCTCTTGAAGAACCGACCCTCTGATCTATTTCGGGCCAAAATTCATCAAGAAAAACACTCCCTTTTGCTCCCTTTTACTCCTTTTCATTTCTTTTTGCTCCACAACGATCCACCACGCTCCATTTTGGCCATTTTTCATAATCCATTTTCATTCCACCACCATATTGGAATCAATTAGTGAGTTTTCCTTCATAGTTTAGAGTTTTTGTGGTGAGATTTAGTGTGAAACTTTCTGAAGAGTGTTGGAGAAGGGGAAAAGTGAGAGATATCTTCTTCCTGCATTTCTAATGAGAGGCTACAAGAGATTTGCCATAAGAAAGAGTTTTAGATAAGTTTTGTTTGTTTATTAGTATTTTATGAACATTCTTTTATATATGAAATTTGTGTTTTGTTGTATCTTTCTCATGAAGTCTGAGAAGTTCCCTCTATCTTTCCCCCCACTCTGAGATATGATGAAATGAAGAGATAATATGGATGTGCTATTATTAAAATATAAAATATATTGTGATGATTTTTTAACTCCAAACTTAATTTACTTTTTGATCTAGCTAATTGAATTATTAAAATATGCTGTGAAACATATGATCCAGGAAATGGAGTATGAGTTATACAACAGAGTGAGGATCACATTTGATTTCATGAAGGAGAAATTTGTTCATAGAATTAAGTGCAAATAAATAGGGAAATATTCTTTATTGATTATAGAATTGGAGAATCTTCAGGGTGATAGACTAAAATTCTCAATTCAGTTTTAGTGTTTAAAAACTAAAGCGAGAGTTAGCCTTTAGGTGAAAGGAAGTGGGAGCTCTAGAGTGGGAGTTGGTATCCTCCTAGCCTAGCAACAAATATAGGGACTAAACCTGGGATTAGCCAATAATTTTCTGTGCATTGTATCAGGATAGAGAATTAAAATTGCTCATATTTGGCATAATACATATTATAAACATTTATCTCATCTCATTTCACCAAAACCTCATTGTAGTGGGAAGGATTCTTTTTCACATAAGAAATCTTCATTATATAAATATAGTTAGTAGATTAGTAGTTGCTGTTTAAACTTTGCATTTCTATTTTGCTAATAGTTAAGAAATTTAGTTTTGATAAATCAGAACATTCAAAATTATTGACAGTGATTTCGTTCGACTTTCTATGAATTTCCTAGTAAAATTTATCATTGCCAATTTAAACCTTCCCCGTGGGTGTGATATTTGCGGTTTAAATTGAAAGTCCATCATTACTTGATAACGATACACATAATTGCGTAGAATCTCATTATTAATTTCCTATACTTATATATATTTTACACAACTTACTTTTCATATACATATCAAGTTTTGGGCGCCATAGTGGTGTCAACTTCATAAATCATTACAAACAAAAAATAAGGATCAAGTTTTTTGCGCCATTGCTGGGGAAGGTTATGGTTAAATTAAGTTAAATTAAATAAATTTAATAAATTAAAAAATTTTAAGATAATATATATACTATAAAAATACAAAATAAAAAAAATAATAAAAATAAAAAATCCAAAAAGAAAAATATTTTTATTTAAGAGTGTTTATTTTTTAGAATTTTACTTTGTTTACTTTATTTGTTTATGCGAAATATTGGATCTCAAAGTTTAGTACCTTATGATACAGAATTAGAATGTACTATTAGAAGACTTCGAAAACAACAAAGAGAATTTAAAAATTTAAAAGCCTTATGATACAGAATTAGAACGTACTATTAGAAGAATTTGAAAACAACAAAGAGAAATTCAAAATTTAAGAGAAATGACAAATAACTTAGATAATCCAATAAATGAGAATCGATAAAGACCTTTAAAAGATTATGCAAATTTGACAACAGATGAACTTCACTTGACTTTTCAAAATCCTGATGTTGCTGCTAATTCATTTGAGCTTAAACCTCCTATTATCCAAATGATATAAAATAATCAGTTTAGAGGATCACCTACTGA
>NW_018165547.1:31783-51882 GCF_001263595.1 Phalaenopsis equestris
AATGGATTAGTAGGATCACTTAGATTTATTATAGATGCTGCTGCAGGGGGATCATTAATGTCAAAAACTTTTGATGAAGCATATTCTTTAATTAAAGGAATGGCTGCAAACTATTTTCAATGGCTTTATGAGAGGGTAAATCCTAAGAGAGTAGCGAGTATTCATGATTTTGATGCAATGTCTATTTTGGCATCTCAAATTGCTGCTATTTCTAAAAAGATTGATCAAATGGGAGTGAACTATTCTAAAATACCCCCAATATAAGAGGAAAATTCACTAGGACAAACAGTTGATACTCAATCATCTTATGTAACTTTAAATTCTATAAATAATCGAAATAACAATCCCTATTCCAACTATTTTAGCCCTGGATGGAAAAATCACCCTAATTTTAGTTGGAATAATTATAATAGTTCGGTGAACCCCATCTAAAAATCTAAACAATCAAGGAAATCCTAATTTTTGACCTTATTATCCTCCAAGATTTAAATCCAACCCTACCCCACAAGTTAAGGAAAAGAAATTAACAATGGAAGAAGTGATGTTGAATATGGGAAATCAAATACAAAATCAAGGTGCTGCTATTAGAAATATTGAAAATCAATTAAGACATTTTGCTACTACACTTAGTATCAGACATTCTGGAATTCTTTTGAGTACTGTGGAAGTTACTCCAAAAGATTAAATCAAAGAGCAAACTAAAGCTATTCAATTATGAAGTGGAAAAGAAGTTGAAACAAGGATCCAAAGAGAAACTGAAGTTGATCAAGAAAAGGAAGAAATGGAAAATGATCAACATGAAAATGAACAAACACAGGTTCTTTTAGAAAACCATTACCTTCGTTTCCTCAAAGACTGAAGCAGAAGAATAATGATAAATAATTTACAAAATTTTTTGAAATCCTTAAGAAGTTAATGATAAATATTCCTTTTATTGAAGCTTTGGAACAAAAGCCAAGTTATGTAAAATTTATGAAGGATGTACTAAATAAGAAAAGAAAATTTACAGACCATGAGGCCGTTGCACTCAGTGAAGAGTGTAACTTTCAGAAAAAGCTTACTGGAAAATTAAAAGATCCTGGTAGTTTTACTATATCTTGTGCAATTTGTGGAAAGTTTTATGGAAAAGCTTTATATGATTTAGAATCGAGTATTAATCTTATGCCTTATCGATCTTTAAACGTTTAGATTTGGGAGAAATTTCCTCTACTACTGTAACTCTTCAGTTAGGTGATCGATCAATAACTTATCTAAAAGGAGTTATAGAGGATGTACTGGTAAACGTGGATAAATTTATTCCCTGTAGACTTTATAGTATTGGATATGGAGGATGACAAAGAGATTCCTATTATTTTAGGGAGACCATTTCTCGCAACAAGAAGAGTTGTAATAGATGTGCAAAAAGGAGAATTAATAATGAGAGTTAATGATCAAGAAGTAAAATTTAATATAACAAAAGCTATGAAATATCCTGCAATAGAAAAAGATAATGAATATTCCAGAATAGAAGTAGTTGATTATCTGAGTAATGAACAGCTTAAGAATGAGTTCAAAGATAAATAAAAGCAAGGAGAAATTTTTTAGAATGAAGATAAAATAAAAGGAGAAGATTTGAATTATATTTAGGGCAAATTTGAATCTTTAGACTTATAGGAAATTAATAGTAAAAAGCTTATTCCTTCAAGTATTAAACCACATGAACTTGAATTAAAGATATTACCTACCCATTTAAAGTATGTATGTTTAGGAAAGTCATCTACATTGCCTGTTATTATATCTTCTGAGTTAACTGAAATTCAAGAGCAAAGGTTGATAGAAATGTTAAAAAGGTATAGAAAGGCTTTTAGATGGATTTTACGAGATATTAAAGAAATTAGTCCTTCAATTTCTATGCACAGAATTTTATTACATGTACAATACGAACCTAAAGTTGATCCTCAGAGAAGATTAAACCCAATAATGAAAGAAGTTGTTAAAAAAGAGATTTTAAAATGGTTCGATGCTGAAATTATATATCCTATTTCAGATAGTTTTTGGGTAAGCCCAAGTCACTGTGTTCCAAAGAAAGGAGGAGTGACTGTTGAAGAAAACAAGAAAAATGAATTAATACCAATAAGAAAAGTAACTGATTGGCAAATTTGCATTGACTATATAAAATTAAATATGCCCACAAGAAAAAATCACTTTCCTTTACCCTTTCTAGACCAAATGTTGGATAAATTGGTTGGGAATAAATTTTATTTCTAATAGATGGATATAATGGGTATCACCAAATCAAGAGAAAACAACATTTACAAGCTGTTGACCTCACTTTTGGTTGAGGTCTAGTTCTTCCTCTTTAGTAGCCTAGAGTCTAGCCATATGACTTTCCTATTGACTATTCATAGAAAAATAGAAAAGGAACCCTCACCATTAGAAATCCCAAACTCCTTTTTACTTAACTAGAAGCTCTACATATTAGTCCTAACCTCTAACACTTAGTAGGTGGGATCAATATGAGGTAGCTCAAGGTGAGTTCTCATAGGACTGTTTGACTTTAAGGTTGACCCTGGGTGTTGGTCTAGAGCTAAGGTACTCACTACAATCACCTCACTCACAATCACTCAAAAATACAAACCCAAAGTTCTTTAACTTTAATCCCGTAATCCTTTGGGAGACTCATGTAGAAGGTCCCCTAAACCCACTTGCCCTAGACTAGGGTTTAGCTAAGACCAGTACATGAAGGACCCAAAAAGGGGTTTCCATTGGTCCATGTCTTATTTATGGTGGTTAGCTCCCAATTCTACCAAAGATACCCAACTTGGCCTTTTGCCCCTAAACTCCCCTAAATTACCTAAATACCCTTGAAACCCTAAGTTGGGCCAAAATTCTCAAATTTACCCAAAATACCCAAATTATCCAAAATCACCAAAATTTGCCAAATTACCAAAATACCTATCCTTAGCCCAAAATTTCAAAAATTCCCAAAAATATCAAAAATTCCCAAAACCTTCCAAATATTTTTAATTTCATTTTTCTCAACTACCACCTGATTTAATTTTGCCAATTTGACCATCTTTGTCCAAAACCCCTAAATTTCCCTTAGAGGCCCAATCTCCCCAAATGTCCATCAAATTGGTCCCAATTTCCCCCAATTTCAATCCTAAACTTAAATTCACATTCCATGTGACCAATTTAAACTAAATCTTAGCTCAATTGATCCATGCTTTAAGCCCAAGTTTGATTTAGGCTAGACTAGGGTTTAGCTAAGACCAGTACATGAAGGACCCAAATGGGGTTTCCATTAGTCCATGACTTATTTATGGTGGTTAGCTCCCAATTCTACCAAAGATACCCAACTTGGCCTTTTGCCCCTAAACTCCCCTAAATTACCTAAATACCCTTGAAACCCTAAGTTGGGCCAAAATTCTCAAATTTACCCAAAATACCCAAATTATCCAAAATCACCAAAATTTGCCAAATTACCAAAATACCTATCCTTAGCCCAAAATTTCAAAAATTCCCAAAAATATCAAAAATTCCCAAAACCTTCCAAATATTTTTAATTTCATTTTTCTCAACTACCACCTGATTTAATTTTGCCAATTTGACCATCTTTGTCCAAAACCCCTAAATTTCCCTTAGAGGCCCAATCTCCCCAAATGTCCATCAAATTGGTCCCAATTTCCCCCAATTTCAATCCTAAACTTAAATTCACAATCCATGTGACCAATTTAAACTAAATCTTAGCTCAATTGATCCATGCTTTAAGCCCAAGTTTGATTTAGGTCAAAGCCCCAATTTTGGCCACATGACATAATCTCACCCAATTAAACCCACAGCCCACTCAATTTGCCACAATTTATATTGAAAACTCTTCATAACACTCCTTAAAATCAAACTTAACCTTCAATTGGCCTTGGTGAAGCATCAATTTCATTTAATTTCAACTTTGGTCAAAAGCCCCAAATTTTGCCCCAAATTGGCTATGCCTCCAAATTTCTCCAAATTGATTGCCTTAACCCCAAAATTGGCACCTAATTCATGTTGAAAACTCTTTATCACATTCCTATTGACCATTCTCAAAAAATAAATTTGGACTTAGCCCAAGCCTAGCCCAATCTAGACCCAAGTCTAGCCCAACATGCCCAAATTCACCAAAATTCCAAAATCCTTCAAATTGAAACCCCAATTGAACTCAAAATCCTTTCAATACTTCACCAAAAATGTTAATTAAAATCATATAAATCAAACGAATCAATCAATTGGGCCAATTAACATGGCTTCCCTAGCGCAAACCCAAGTTTTGGTCATTAACACTTACTTGAATCCATGCACTAAAATTGACCTAGACATGCCAAATTGGTCAAGACAAGGCCACCACAGCCAAATTTTTTACCATATTGACCAAGATAAACCCCATGGAACCCCCCAAATGAGGTATGAACCAAGGGATCCCCAAATCAAGGGATTTGCTTCCAAATTTGCTTAACCCAAGAATTTTTTTTGCCAAAAACTAAACACCAACCCATTGAATTATTGTGACATATTCCAATGGCTCACCTGACTTTCTAGCCACCTCCCCTAGCCTGGCCGGCTGGCCTAATGGCCGAAAAATGTCCAAACCAAAAGCCACCCTCATGGAGTCAAAACCAATTCAAACCTAGAGGCCACCTCATCCAAATTAAATCTTAGAGCCTCTCTGCCCTCCACCTAAGCAAGCATTTTCACCCCCCAATTGGCCATGACAACCACCCTAAAGCCCATTTTATAAAAACCTTACTTCCACGGCCATGGAGGGAGTGCTAAAAATTTCTCAGGGAGCTCCCTCCAAATTAATCCTAGAGCCTCTTTGAGATCTCCACAGTGCAACCCAATCACCACATTGCCCTGAATCCCCTTGTCGGAGTTCAATTTTTTAGCTCAAATCCTTGCCGTAGATAGGACAGAGCTCTCCATACCTCTACACTCCACCAAAATAAAACTAAACTCACCCACACCTTCACCATTATGAAAGAAGACAAAGCCCCATCAAATCCCCCTCATATAAAGCCCCTAGCATAGCTCTAGACCAACACCTAAAATTGAGCTTGGTCGAATTCATACCTAGGACTTTCACCACAATAAGAGGATTAATCCCTAGCCTCCTTTGACCTCCACGAACATGCCAAGCACCTCTGATCAAAGCTTCCCTTCTCAGAGCAAAGGTATTGAACTTCTCCTCCTCCCGAGCTTGTTTTAATCCTCCATTTGATTAGAGCTAATTAATGGCTTGATTACCATTTAGATGTGTTTGTCACACTTAGACAAGCATTTAGAAACAAACCGTACAAAATTTGGTTGAGAAATGAGAGAAATATCAAGCTTTGAAAATGAACAGTTCTCGAATTAAGGCATTGGGGACGATGACGGGGAATAATTCGATCGCGCGTTTATTTCATCGATGGATGAGATCTAGCTGGACAACGTCTTCTTACATGAATCGAGGGCCGAGTCATCACTGAGGTGGATGGTGGCACCGAACTAGAGGACTTCTCGTGGAGCTTTGGAGCCGCCTAGGATCTGGTCAGTACCGCACATTTAAATAGATATATAAGGTATTTTCTGATTTAAATAAATAGCCCTAACATCAAAAATTCATATCTTGGTGTAAAAAAAATCACAAAAATAAAATAAAAATACCCTCTTGCTCAGTGAATAGAGGAAAACAATATGGAAATGATTTAAAGATTATTTGATGCATATTTTATTTTTAATTATTTAAAAACTGTATTGAGACTTTTAATTCTCCATGCATGTAGATATTTCATCATGACTTGAAATTTTGCCATGTTGTTCCCTCTGTCTTATGGAACATCCTCTGATTTTTCCAAAGTCAGAGGATATCTGTAGACAGAGATCCATATTTTCCATGTTTATGCCTATTATTTTTATAATTTAATCATAAAAATAAGCATGTTGTTTAGAAAATTTTAAAAAAATTTTGAATAGTTTGCCATAACTAGAGAACCCTTTGGAAAATATTTCATGGGTTAGGTCATTGAGACTGCACTTAATTTCCACCAACCTTAAAACATAAAAATAATAATTTTGGGAAACACAAAGATATGAATGACTTAATTTTTAATCTCTACTGTGATTTAAAGTTCAGAAAACTTCCCATAAAAATTTAAAAACATTTGGGGCTCATTTGATAACTCAAATTGATTTTCTATGTTAAGTGTCATTTTTAACACAAAAATAATTTTTAGTAATCAAAATACAACTTAAAAAATTTGTTTTTGGAGTTCTCTGTGATTAGAGAAATTTTCTAAAAATAAAATGGTAATTAAAATGAAAACTTCACTTTTAGCCTATTTTTAGTATTTAAATAATTAAAAAATGATAAAAATCACAAAAAAAATAAAATTCATGAAAATATTCTAAATTATTTCCTAGGCACTTAGAAATAATTAGAATATTTTTTCTAATTTTCTAAGTGAAGTTATTAAATTTTGAAGTTTAAAATAATTTTTAAAGGCTAAAAATGGATTTTCACAAAAATAATTCTAACAATTCAAATAAAAATTAGAAAAATATGAAATTTGTTTCTTTGGTTTCCTTGACCTCATAAATATTTAATAAAATTATAAAACTTAATTTTCCACATTCAAAATATTTTGTAATTAATAAATAATCCAGAACATAAAATAATTCTAAAAAAACAAATATAATTGAAAAAATCATGAAATTTGGGCCCAATGCTTCTCTGGTCTAATTCTACCTCCAGTAAAAATTTTAAAAGATTAGGCTTTGCCTTGGTAAGTTATGAAATTTTCTTTGAAAAATCCTATTTTTGCATTAAAATAAATATGTAAATTAAGGTAAATTTTTAAAAATCACATTTTCTCCTCTAATGTCTTAATTGACCACTGAGTGAGGGGGGATGAAAATTCCAAAGTCATTTGAATTAAATTTAACAAATTATGAAGTTATGGAACCTTAGGGGCAAAAGTGTAATTTTGGAAATTTAGACTTAATTAACATTTAGGCTTAATTTAATGAGGGAAAAGGGTAATTTCTGATTTTAACTAACTTATTTGGATGATTAAAACACAAGGAGAGTCATTAGTAGAAACCAACCTCACTCTTTTCATAATCAAGGGATAAATTTGTAATTCTTTAAATTATTAATATTTGGAAGCCTAGTCAATTAAATGATCTTAGACCTAGGGGTATGACTTTGGAAGTTCATAACTCACTAATTTAATACACCTACTTGATGTTCAAATGAAATTTAAGTGTTTTGAAAATGAATAATTATTATCACTTAAAAAATCCAACTTCTTTCAAAATAACCAAGACATCTACTTAGGTCTAAAGGGCTTAGTGGTGACTTAAGCTAAAATCAAATTTGATTAAATAAGAATTAGAAGAATAAATATAAAGTAAACATCTTTTAACACCCAAAGCCGATATTAGAACTCAAATCGGCTAAGTGTTTCAATAACTCTAACTTGCCTCATTTAAGAATCTTCCCCCACATAACTTCCAAATTAAATTCCAAGTGATAATTACCCTACTCTTAGGGATAATTGAAATATCAATGTTCACTAAGCATTAAAGGTATTCATAAGATGAGTTATTAAGTATAATAATAAGTTTAAATGAGCTCGAGGCTTTCCACCAAGTAGTGAGAGGGAAGCATGAACCTGCTTCTTCCTCTAGACCTGTTGGATAATTCAGAAGTCTACTAAACTTAATATGTTTTGATTAACAAAAATCGTCCTTAATCAAATCAATAAGGACCCATGAAGATATGACCTAGGTTTAGGGAGGTCACTAAAACCTTACTTTTTTCGCTTTACATAAAATGCTCTAACATGGATTTTGAGCTTCACGCGGTGGAACGAGAAGACTAACCAGGTACACTTTTATAGTTTACAACATTATATTTTCTTAAGCTTTGCATTTACAACATTGTATTTACAGCATTGTATTTTCTTAAAAGAGCAAGAGGAGGAGGTCTAGTATGGTCCTCCAGATCTTAGACAATGAAAGAATCAATAATTGAAGAAAAAGTTAAAAAGCTTAGAGTCGAGATTTCTGAGTTGGCTCGAGAGCACGGAGTCTTCATCAATGATGATGATGATAAAGATTTTAAATATAATGACTACCTTGAAGAAGATTTCATGGATTTCCATGTCATCGAAACCAGGGCCGCTGCGTCTGAGCGCGAGGCTCAACCTCTTATCGAAGAGAACGCCGTAGATGTGCTGCGTAGGGCTATTCTCCTAAGGGATGAGCAAGTCAACCAACTGGAGAAAATGATAGAACAGATGGCCGCGCCATGACCACCATTCAGGGGCAATCACAAGCACTGTAACTAACCTCTCTGGAGATCAACCAACCAGAAATCATACATATTATGGATGAAAGAAGAGAAGTTGCCTCAAAAAATAAAGATGAGCAATGAAAGAAGGATTATCCATCAAGCACCATACCAGTAAAAGAATTTAAGCAAATGGTCGAGCAAGTTTAGGAGGCCTTAACCCAATCTAAGGGCGGTGTGTTGATTCTAAAGGGTAGTCTAAAGGGTAGACCCTATTCAAATGAATTTGATGTCGTACCCTTCCCCAAGGGTTTTGTGGCCCCAAAATTTAGGATATTTGATGGGACTAGAAATCGTAGACAACATATAGCACACTTCCGAGCCTGTTCCCTAAAGCCTAAACCCAAAATTTCTTATATATTGCCAACATGAGAAATTGCAAAGCTTTACTCTTCCAACAGTTCGTCAACAGCTTGTCAGGGATCGCCTTCGATTGGTATGTTGATTTACCCAACAGATCAGTGAAGACGTTTACTGAACTGGAACAATTATTTGTAAAAGATTTGTGGGAGCGCAACACCATGTCTCTATAGGAGAGCTCATGATGGAAAAGCAAAAGCCCCATGAGACATTGGTGGATTATATTTTGAGGTGGAGAAACCTTAGCATGAAGTGTGAACCTCAACTACAGGAACATCATGCTATTGAGAATTTACTGAAAAGCATTCGTGGGTCGGTAGCTTTCATGCTCAAGAAACTCACCATCAAATCCTTCGAGAAGTAACTCAGTAAAGCCAGTAGTCTTCAAGACAAAATCAAATATATGGATTCACACAAGAAGTCTAAGGCAACCAAAATGTTTGAAAAGAAATCAGGAACAATAGCGACTGTTGATAAAAGAAAACAACCAATAAAGTTATATGTAGAAAGTCCTCATCAATCTTCATCACAGTAAGCTCAGAAACAGAATAGCCAGTCTAACCAGCGATTGCCTCAAGAAGGATCACCTCGAATAGAGAATAAGAGAATATCTTTGGTAAAACAACAGAAAATGGTGTATTCTTTCAAAGGTGAAGTCGTATCCAAAATGTTTAGAAGTATAATGAAGAAGCTTGAGTTCAGACTACCAGATCCAAAGAAGGCCGAAGAAGTTGAGAAGAAAGAGGAACCAAATTATTGCCCATACCACAGATTGTTGGGGCACACTATAGAAGAAGGTTTCATCTTTAAGGATTGGCTGGAGAAAAATCCCAAAGAAGGAAATATAACGATTTTGAAAGAATATTTAAGGGAACCTGAAAAGGTTCCATAAATATGATTTTGGCGGAGCCAATTTCTTCGATTGATTCAAATACTGGTGAAGAGGGATGGAGTACAACTTGGGACGACCTTAAGTGGGTCCTAAACCAAATACAAGATTCATCAAAACAATCTTCTACATATATCAAAAAAGATGAATGGAATGAAGTTTAGAGTAAATTATCCAAGTAAATATTGAATCAAATCTAGAATGTATCAAAACAAGCCTCCATTCAGAATCTTCAGCCTGTCAAGCCCGAGGTGAAGATTCCACCACAAGAGTCGTTGTTGTCAAAGATAAAGAAAAAGAAGAACACTACCACTACAAAGATTTATAGCATGGAAGGTAGGATAGGGGCTGCCACTACTAGATTGGTTATCTTGAATTCGAGAAAGAAAATCCTTGAAACCCTGACTTTGTATGATTATCGTTTTATCCCTTCGGGGTCTTATGAATATAATGATCGTGACTTCAGCTATGTTTTAAGTATTTGTAGTGATGACGTAATCAATAATGACCAATCTAGCCTCGATCTTGATTCCTGAAATGACCCTCAAATCATCATTGAGATCGATGAACTCGCTAACAAGACTGAAGAAGTCATTAACGATACCACCTCGACAATACATGGAGTGAGGACCTAATTCTCGAACACCATGGTGCACCGATTTCCATCAACTTAGATCTTTCTGACAAAGAAGAAACACTAGAAGATTCAACAATGATATCTCAAGAAGAAGAAATTACAGAAGTAAACTTAAGGAGCGGGAAAGTATTGCCCCCAAGAATAGCTCTGACAAACAAAGGAAAGCTAATAGTAACTTTAGAAGAACTACCTCCACCTTCACAAGTGGAAAAACCACACAACCAAGTAAAAATTGGAGGATCATACAAAGTAGATTCCAACGTGCTAGCTCATATTAGGAAGCTGCCTGCCCGATTAAGCATCTTCGATGCTCTGATCCTGTGAAAGGAGATGAGAGAAGCTCTGGTTATAGCCTTGCTTGACCTAGAGAGTTGCTAAACTAGTTGGCCAGCACATCCTCAGATGAAGTTTGTTCGTTAAAATAACACGTTGAAATAACAACCTTGGGTAACCTTTATTGATGAAGATTTGCTTGGTACTGCTGACCACAACCGACCACTCTACATCTCCGTTAACATCGACATATTTGTGTTGTCCAGAGTCTTAGTAGATCCTGGAGCATCCCTCAACCTGACGAGTCTACGGACGTTGCACTATTTGTACATTGAAGCTTAGGAACTTACGACCAATAAAATGATGTTAAGAGGATTCAACCAAAAGGGAGAGAAAGCCCTTGGATTGATTACATTGCTTATGAAGGATGGAGAACTAGTAACAACTGCTAAATTCCATATCGTCGATGCTGAGACCTCTTTCAATCTTACTTGGTCGATCGTGGATTCATTAACAAAATATGGTTCCAGCATCTCTACACCAATGCATTAAGTATTATAGAGAAGGACAAGAGCATTGCATCAAATGAGATCTACAACCGTTCTTAGTTCATGAAGTGAGCATTCATGAAGATGCTGCCTACTACGCGCCTCAAAAGAAAAATGTCTTCTCTCGTGAAACTGTGACAAACAAAAGTAAAGATTTATAAGAAGTACAATGGCAGTGCCATTCAACTCTGCTTCAAATATTTTCCGCCACTCCTTTAAAACAAGTTGGGGGAGGTTCTTTTAGCTCGCGCACCCAAGGTCGAGGCCAGGGATGAACGTGGAAGAATCAACTTAATCTATGAACGGACTAGGTTAACATTGGTGATGAAGACAGTTCCGAAGATGAAGTAATGATGACAAAATAGAAGAAACCTCAATATGAGATATCCTATATGAGTATGAGATATCCTTAGAAGATACAGAGAAAAGTAAATATGAGACAATGTATGATTGGATAAACCATGATGTCAATCCTATGATCCTTGCTCCAATCCTCCCTCAGAAGGTCGAGAGTTTAGAGGTCAAGGAAGTCTGCAGTGCTGCTTCAAAGCCGATCAAATTTTACCGTGCTTCTACCTCCACTAATCTTGAAAGTCATGTAAATTTGGATGATGATCCTAATGAATTAAAATAATTACCTTTTGGTTACTTTTTGCCTTATGTACAAAAGTTAATTCAATAGGGACATTTGCCAAAAGATAAATTACAACTTTTTGAAAAATTATGGAATATTAAAAGTCAAACTTCCAACTCAAGAGAGGGTCTCAGATTTGGTATAGTTGGACCAGTAAATGATTCAAAATTTTGCATGGTTGTTTCTAGTGAATCAGAAGAGGATTGCCTTGATATAGAGGATGACTTTACTGATCAGCTAATAGAAGATGTTCCGCTAGAATTTAAAGAAGAAATCAAGTCAACTGTTGATGAGTTGAAAGAAATCAACCTCAGGACTAAAGAGAAACCACAACCTACTTTTATAAGTTCTCTAATCAACGATGAAGAATCTTTAAAATTGATCAAATTGTTAACATAATTCAAAGATTTAATTCAAAGATTTGTTAACATAATTCAAAGATTGCTTCACATGGAGTTATGATGAAATGTCAGGACTGTCAGCAGAGGTTTCAGTTCATAAACTTGGGGTGAACGAGAATATAACCCGAGTAAAACAAGCTCCAAGAAGAATGTGCCTCACAATAGAGCAATAAGTCATCGCCGAGGAGAAGAAATTAATAGAAGCTAACTTTATAAAAGAAGAGTAATACCCCACATGGTTAGCTAACATTGTACCTACCAAGAAGAAAAATGTAGAAATCTGTGTTTGCGTCGACTTTAAAGATTTGAACAAGGCATGTACAAAAGATGAGTTTCCACTACTAATACCAGAAATGATGGTGGATATCACTTCAACACATGAAATTTCCTCCTTCATGGACGGATCGTCGGGATATAACCAAATCAAGATGGCTCCTGAAGATGCAGCACTTACAGCCTTCAGAACACCAATTGGAATTTTCTGCTACAAAGTGTGACGTTCGACCTAAAGAACACCAGAGCAACATACCAATGTGCAATGACAAAGATTTTTGACGACCTCATTCATAATCAAGTGGAATGCTACGTGGATGATTTGGTCATCAAAAGTAAACAAAAGATATACCATTTGTATGATTGGAGGATCGTGTTCAAATGGTTATGACGATATGACCTTCAAATGAATCCCTTAAAATGTGCCTTTGGTGTTACCTTTGGGAAGTTTCTAGGACTCATTGTCCGTCATCGGGGAATTGAGATCGACCCAAATAAGATTAAAGCTATCTTGGAAATGCCTCCTCCTTAAACCTTGAAACAACTACGTTCCTTTAAGGGGAAGTTGGCATATCTGAGATGCTTAATTTCTAATCTCTCAGGTAGGTGTCAGCCCTTCTCGACATTAATTAAAAAGGATGCCAAATTTATTTGGGAAGAGAAATGCCAGCGGGCGTTTGAGGACGTTAAACAATATTTAATGACACCTCATGTTTTGGCAGCCCCTATCCCAGAGAAACTTTTGATACTTTATACCGCGGCCTCAGACGACTCGCTTAGAGACTTCATAGACCAAATCAATGACGAGGGTAAAGAAAACACACTTTACTGTTTGAGTCGTCGTTTGATACCGATGGAAGTGTGGTATCCACCCATTGAGAAGCATTGTCTAGTGTTAATTTTTATTGCCCAAAAGTTTAGACATTACATGCTTTCTCATCATGCTTTCTCATAAATGCTTTCTCATAAGATTACTTTAATTTCAAAAATTAATCCATTGCAATGTTTGATGACCCAACCAATACTATATGGACGTCTAGCAAGATGGTCAATGATCAATGATCTTATTGCTTGCAATTTGATATAACTTTTGTTCCCCTCTGTGCTATCAAGGGACAGATTTTGGCAGACTTTCTCGTTGCACACCCACTTCCAGCTGGGTCCCCTCTTAATGATGAACTACCAGAGGAGCAAAGACTACAAATGGAATTCTCCAGTACTCAGCACTGGGAGATGTACTTCAACGATGCTTCGTCAGCTAGAAGAGACAAAGGATTAGGAACAGTGACACCAGACAAAGCAGGGATTGGTTTGATCTTTATCACACCAGATAAGAGTATGTTGAGGTTCTCATACCACCTGACGAAGCCGTGCACAAAAAAATGAAGCAGAATATGAAGCTTTAATCACCGGATTGGAATAGGCAATCTTAATGGATATAACAAACATTTTCATCTATGGCGACTCTCAGCTCGTCATGCAGCAAGTCACCGGACAATACAAAATTTTGAAGCTACGGCTAGCAGATTACCATCAGTACACGATGAAGCTGCTAGAGCAAATCCCCAATGTGACTTTCTACCGGATTCCTAGGGAATATAATGCCCATGCTAACACTCTAGCAAAACTCGCAAAAGAATTAGCATGTCCCTCGAAGGATTCCACTGATGTCACTGTACAAGGAAGATAAGTTTTGTCTCAAATCGACCTAAAAAATCTACACAAGCTCGGAAAAGGAGAAGCGATAAATGCAGTTGCTGATATCAACAAAGACTGGTGCAAGCCATTAATAGAATATTTGCATACTAGAAAGCTACCATAGGACAAGTTTGAAGTACATCACATTACGAAAAGGGCTATGTCATACGCCTTAGTTGGTAATGTCTTCTACAGAAGATCATTCGACTAAAAGTGGCTGAGTTATCTAAGCAAAGTCGAGGCACAAAATATTGTTAATGAAGTACATGTCAGATTGTGTGGCACTCACCAGTCAGGGCCAAAAATGAAAATTAAGATCAAAAGACTCGGATATTTTTGGCCAGCAATGATGTCCGACTGTATGGATACAAATAAAAGATGTCACTAGTGTCAGGTGCATGGGGTGGTGTTGCACCAACCTCTGAATGTGCTACACCCAATCGTTGCATCATGGCCATTCGAGTGTTGGAACATAGACATAATAGGTCCGATAGACCCTCAGTCTTCCAAAGGAAACAGGTTTAACGTTGCCACTACAAATTATTTCTCCAAATGTGTAGTGGCATTACGAGAGGTTACGACATAACACATTCTTCAATTCTTCATAAACCAAACTGTCTACCATTTCAGAGTGCCACGAAGAATAATTTCCGACAATGGGACAAGCTTTAAAACCACCAAAATAAATAATTTTGTGAAATGACACAGGATAGATTGGAGATACTCTATAATTTACTATCCTAGAGCAAATGGCCTGGATGAGGCCTTCAACAAAACACTGGTACAGATTTTGAGAAAAACATTGGATGAAAATAAAAGGGATTGACACAACAAATTGTTAGAAGTTTTGTGGGCCTACCGGACGACGTTCAGGACTCCCACTCAGTCTACACCCTACATGCTCATGTATGGGTCTGAGGCAGTGCTACCGTTAGAAATTCAAATGCCATCTCTTAGATTCACAATCGCCAGCCAACTCACAATAGAAGAAAGTATGAAGCTCAGACTTGAAGAACTAGAGAGTCTTGAAGGAAAACAACTTGAAGCCCAATAGTATTTGGAACTTCACCAGGGAAAGATGGTACAAGTTTATGATAAATTGGTGCAACCAAGGGCATTCAAAGTTGGTGACCTCGTCCTCGTGATAAAAAGACCTTTTCTTGCACGCTGCAAGATAGGTGAAAGTTTTGACCTGACTTGAGAGGGACCATTTGTCGTTGGAAAGGTCTATGCAGGAAGAGCCTACAAGTTAGTAGACTTCCAGGGTGATATACGCATGCTACCAACCAACGGATGATACTTGAAGACATACTACGCAACCTACCATTGCTTGCCACCGCTTGGTTTAAAATTTTGAAATTTTGACTATTTTTGGGTTATTTATGTGGCCAAAAGTCTGTGACCGGGTCCAAAACTTTTGTATCAAAATTAACCTCAATATAATGAAAATTTTTGAAAAGAATTACACTTCAAAATATCTCCTTTCTCCCTTTAAACTTAATATGCTACTAAATTAAACAAAATTCACACAAAAATAAACGATCTCTTCACAAAAATAAACTAAAATTTCTTTTAATAAACACTTTGTTTTGTTCTTGTTCATGCTAAGTTTCAACTCACTGACATTTTTCCTATTGTCTGCAAAGAAATGTCAGCCCAGAGGCTGATCTTCACCTTTAAAGATGGTTGGAATCTCGCACTAAATGACGAAATGACATCGCAGGGAGACACTATATATTTTGATATGGAATTTAACCAAGTTGGCATGGATTACGAGGAACCTTTAAGGAATGTTGTCAGTCAACGGGAAAAGGAAGGGCTGCCCTCACTGTTAAGGTTGACCACCAAAGACTGTGCGTGTTTGTACAACTGGGCCCAAGCCATCTACCGTCCATGATATCTACGCTGACTGGGGCCTGAATGCTGTAGATAATCAAAGATTGCCAGATGTTCCTCTATGAAGAACACATCACAGAAATGCTAGCCGCCGAAAGCAGACGACTTTCTTAAGAGAGGAGAAAAGATGTAAAAAAGAGGCAGAAAAAATACTTACCCCTATTCATGAGGGAAACTTTTATGATTCAGGCATGAGAGAAAGTTCTTCAAGCTTGCCTGCAATAGATAATAAATCCAAGTTTGTTACAGAGCTAGAAACACCACTAGCTTCAGATGTTCTGTGCACGGGTTACCCTACTTGCAATGCTGAAATACCTCCACAATTGTAGGCTTTAGATGTTCTGTGCACGGGTTGCCCTACTTGCAATGCTGAAATACCTCCACAATCGTCGGCTACGAAGGCATTCGTGGAATGCCCGGACTGCAATGTCTTGCACCTACAACACTACGGTACCTTAGAGGAGTACGCCTCTACAGATGATGGATCTTAGATTGCTGATTACTTGATAGAGACAGAGCCATATGTCCCAATGGATGCAGAGTCATATGTTCCGAGGGGTACAGGGCCATACATCCCGTCAGACGCAGAATCATACATTCTGTTAAAGCCAAAGTCAGCACCAGCTTGGGTTCCCACCTCTGTTGAAACAAGAGAACTTCCTCAACAGCCGCCAATCATAAGCACAACAGAATATTACAGAATAAGAAAAATGAACAAAAGAAATTTTGAATTCTACGAGAGGTACAAGGGAGGTTCATCAACATACTAGAAGGATTAGATTTATACACCAGAGTCTTCTCGGAGAGTGATGAACAAAATATTCTTGACTGCATTTTTGACTTGAGGGACGGAGGTCGAGCAGGCATACTCATGGAAATGAACCATTCTCAGTCAAGGAAATGGGTGCGAGGAAAAGGGAGAATTACAATCCAGTGTGACTGTTGCTATAACTTTACAAATGATAGACAAGTGAATTCATTTGGGATTCTCAGACAGGATTAGGTGGATCCACTACCTCCAACGATAAAGTGGATGATTAAGAGAATGGTTAGGTGGAGTATAGTGCCTACTAACTGTATTCTTAACAGTTGCATTATCAACATCTATGATGCGGGTGAATGCATTCGTCCACATATATACCACCGCGACTTCGTGAGACCTTTCTACATAGTCTCCTTCATGAGTAAAAGTAACATCTTATTTGAGAAAGAAATTGACATCATTGGCTCTGGAAAATTTAGAGGAGCTGTTGAAATTCCACTACCTGTTGGTTCGGTGCCAGTTGTTAAAGGGTATGAAGCGGACGTTGCTAAGTAGTGTATTTCAGGAGTATGCCACCGTAGGGTGTCTATGACCTTTTGACAGATGGATGACAGTAAAATACCGTACGGATTTTAGCCAGATCTTGAATTAGAGGAGTTGCTATCATATGAGCTATGAGAGGGTTGTACCCCTGAAGCTTGGCAAAGGAAACTCTGTCCTGAAGCTTGGCTTAGAAGGTCTCCTCGATCAGGAGCTCGTCACAACAGGAACAGATAGTCAAAGGATTCTTTTTTGCTTTACTACATTACAACAAATATGATATATATCAGAGATACTCAACCTATGATATGTACTTGGCATGAGATATTTTGGGTGTACTTTGATGCAGTTAGCATATTGTACTTTTTGAGGCGTTAGCCTACACTTGATTTGTAACATTTATTGGAGCAGATTAATGAACTTTCTTTCAGAAATTTGTCTGTTTGTTCAATTGCCCAAATTGTGCGACGGAAGCAACGAACCATACAATTATCAAAGAATAAAATAACAAAATTTGACAATAATAAAAAAAAATAACCAACAAAAAAATAATAAAACAACTCTCTTTTGAAAAATCAACCAACTAAAATTAAATTTTTGAAAACATATTTTGAAAATTAAACATGATAAAAACAACTAGAAAAGAAAATAAATTTGTTGAGTTGACTCTCTCAAATTCGAGGTCTCTTACTCTTTGCTTGCGCAGCACAACTATGTTTGTCTACAATAATTCCCTTAACATCCCTGCAGAGTTTCACGTTCAGCACAAAACCTCTCAAAATTTCACAAATCTTCTTGAACAATGTCAACCTTCTCACACGACACATATCTTTGGATTTAACATCACTAATTCTCATTTTAGAGCCAGTCCTTAAGTTTTGATTCCTATCTTTTAAAGATCGATCCTTAAATTTTGATCCTTTATTTGAGATTGATCATTAACTTTCAATTCTCATTTTAGAATCAGTACTTAACTTCTGATTCCTCTCTTTTCGAGATCGGTACTTACCTTCCGATCCTCTCATTGAGATTGATCATTAACTCTCAATTCTCATTTTAGACTCAGTCCTTAACTTCTGATTCACTCCTTTTCGAGGTCCGTCCTTTACTTCCAATCCTCTCTTTGAGATTGATCATTAACTTTCAATTCTCATTTTAGAATCAGTCCTTAAATTTTAATTCACTCCTTTTTTAGGTCGGTCCTCAACTTCCGACTCTCTTCTGAGGTTGATCATTAACTTTCAATTCACATTTTTGAATCAGTCCCTAACTTTTGATTCACTCTTTTCAAGGTTGGTCCTCACCTTCTGACACTCTCTTTTGAGATTGATCAATAACTTTCAATTCTCTTTTTAGAATCAGTCCTTAACTTCTAATTCACTCCTTTTTGAGATCGGTCCTTAACTTTCGATCCTATTCTGGAGATTGATCATTAATTTTCAATTCTCATTTTAGAATCAGTCCTTGACTACTGATTCACTTCTTTTTGAGATCGGTCCTCAACTTCTGACTCTCTTTTGAGATTGTTCATTAACTTTTAATTCTCATTTTTGAATCAGTCTTCAACTTTTGATCCCTCTCTTTTTGAGATCGGTCCCTAACTTTCGATCCTCACTTTTGTGATTGATCTTTAACTTTCAATCCTTATCTTGGAATTAGTCCTTAACTCCATATTCACTCTTATGAGGTTGTTCCTTAACTTCTGACTCCCTTTTTGAGATTTATCCTTAACTTTAACTTCTCATTTTTAAAATTAGTCCTTAACTTCTAATTTCCTCCTTTCGAGATCGGTCCCTAACTTCCGACTCTCTCTTTTGAGATTGATCATTAACTTTTAATTCCCATTTTTGAATCAATCCTTAATTTTTTATTCCTCTCTTCTTTCAAGGTCGGTCCTTAACTTCTGACTCTCTTCTGAAATTAGTACAACTTCAATTCTGACCACGGAGTCATCACTTACATACTAATTCCCAAATTCCCATCCTCTATGAAAACCTCTATGAAAACCTGAAATCTGATAACTCAAAACCTACTCTCCAATCCCCAATGAGAGTTCCTATTTATTAATTTTGATCAAATATTCATCTGCTAATTCCCCAGCAGAAAAAAATAACACACAATTCTGCACTCCTTTTGTGTTTGTTGACTTAAGAGTTTGTATTGGTTTTATTGATCTTGTCGGTCAATGCCAATACGCGTGGTGTGCTTGCCTAGTACACCACACCTATTGGGGGTCCATTTGTTGACCTCACTTTTAGTTGAGGTCAAGTTCTTCCTCTTTAGTAGCCTAAGATCTAGCCATAGGACTTCCCTGTTGACTATTTCTAGAAAATTAGAAAAGGAACCCTCACCATTAGAAATTCCAAACTCCTCTTTACTCAACTTGAAGCTCTACATATTGGTCCTAACCTCTAGCACTTAGTTGGTGGGATCAATATGGGGGAGCTTAAGGTGAGTTCCCATTGGACTGTTTGACCTTAGGGTTGACCCTGGGAGTTGGTCTAGAGTTAAGGCACTCACTATCATCACCTCACTCAGAATCACTCACAAATAGAACCAAAGTTTCTTGACTTTAATCCCTTAATCCCTTCGGAAACTCATGTAGATGATCCTCTAAATCCACTGGGCCTAGGCTAGGGTTTAGCTAAGACCAGTACATAGAGGACCCAAATGGGGTTTCCATTGGTCTATGGCTCATTTATGGTGGTTAGCTCCCCAATTCTACCGAAGATACCCAAATTGGCCTTTTGCCGCTAAACTCCCCAAATTACTTAAATACCCTTGAAGCCCTAGGTTTGGCCAAAATTCCCAAATTTATCCAAAATACCCAATTTTTT
>NW_018165547.1:52138-69813 GCF_001263595.1 Phalaenopsis equestris
ATATTTGAGTGTTGGGGCACGAACATAATAGGTCTGATAGACCCTCTGTCTTCCAAAGGACATAGGTTTATACTTGCAGCTATAGATTCTTTCTTCAAATGGGCAGAGTCAGTGTTGTTACGAGAGGTTTCGATAAAGCACGTTCTTCAATTCTTCAAAAACCAAATTTTCTACCATTTCGGAGTGTCGCGAAGAATAATTTCTGACAATGGGATAGCCTTTAAAAGCACCAAAATCAATAATTTTGTCAAATGACATGGGATAGATTGGAGATACTCTACAATTTACTATCCCAGAGCAAATGGCCTGGCTGAGGCCTTCAACAAAACACTGGTACGTATTTTGAAGAAAACATTGGATGAAAACAAAAGGAATTGACACAATAAATTGTTAGAAGCTTTGTGGGCTTTCCGGATGACATTCATGACTCCCACTCAATGTACACCCTACATGCTCGTGTACGGGTCTGAGGCCATGCTACAATTAGAAATTTAGACGCCATCTCTTAGAGTCACAATCGCCAACTAACTCATAGTAGAAGAAAGTGTGAAGCTCAGACTTGAAGAACTAGAGAGTCTTGAAGGAAAATGACTTGAAGCATAACAACATTTGGAACTTTACTAGGCAAAGATGGTACAAGCTCATGACAAATTGGTCCTCCCAAGGGCATCCAAAATTGGTGACCTCATCCTCGTGCTCAAAAGACCTATTCTTGCACGTCGTAAGATAGATGGAAAATTTGAGCAGACTTGGGAGGGACCATTTATTGTTAAATAGGTCTACACAGAAGGAGCCTACCAGTTAGTATACCTCTGGGGTGAAAGACCCATGCTACCAATCAACGGATGATACCAGAAGACATACTGCGCAACCTGACATTGCTTGCCGCCGTTTGGTTTGAAATTTTGAAATCTTGACAGTTTTGGGGTTTTCTATGTGGCAAAAAGTTCGTGATTGGGTCCAAAATTTTTGTAACAAAATTAACCTCAATATATTGAATTACTACCTTTTAACTCAATATAAATAATTAACCTTAATATAATTTTGAAAGAATTACACTTCAAATTCTCTCATTTCTACCTTTTAACTTAATATGCTACTAAATTAAACAAAATTTACACATAAATAAACGATCTCTTCAAAAAAAATAAACTAAAATTTCCTTTAATAAATACTTTGTTTTGTTCTTATTCACGCTAAGTTTCAGCCCACTGACATTTTTCCTATTATCTGCAGAGAAATGTCTGGCCAGAGGCTTATCTTTGCCTTTAGAGATGTCTGGAACCTCACACTAAATGAAGAAATGACGCTGTTGGGCGGCACTATAGATTTTTATATGGAATTTAACCTAGTCGGCATGGATTACAAGGGGCCTTTAATGAATGTCGTCAATCGATGGGAAAAGAAAGGGCAGCTCTCACTAGTAAGGATGACCACCAAAGACAGTGTGTCACTGAAAGCGAAGAACATGATGGTACAACATGGCCTAATGGAGGGACCCAACCGTCTACCATCCTTGATAGCTACGCCGACTGGAAGCCTGGTCACTGCTGATATTGAAAGATTGTTAGACGCTCCGCTACGAAGAACACATCACAGAAATGCTAGCCGTCGAAGGCAGAGGACTTTCTTACGAGAGGAGAAAAGACGCCAAAAAGAGGTAGAAAAATTACGCACTCCTATTCTTGAGGGAAACATTTATGATGTAGGCATGCGAGAAACTTCTTCAAGCTTGCCTGCCACAGATGATGAATCCAGGTTTGTTATAGAGCCAAAAATACTGCTAGCATCAAATGTTCTGTGCACGGGTTGCCCTACTTGCAACGCTGAAATACCTGCATGATCATCGGCTACGGGGGCATTTGTGGAATGCCCAGATAGCAATGTCTTAAAACTACAACACTACAGTACCTTAGAGGAGTACGCCTCTGTAGATGATGGATCTCAGACTGCTGATTACCTGATAGAGGCAGAGCCTTATGTCCCAATGGATGCAGAGCCATATGTTCCGAGGGGTACAGGGCCATACGTCCGGTCAGACGCAGAATCATACATTCCGTTAGAGTCAGAGTTAGCACCAACTTGGGTTCTCGGTGTCATTGAAACAAGGTAACTTCCTCGACTGCCACCAATGATAAGCACGGTAGAATATTACATAATAAGCAAAGTGAACAAAAGAAATTTTGAATTCTACAAAAAGGTACAAGGGAGGTTCATCAACATACTAGAAGGATTTGAATTATACACCAGGGTCTTCTCTGAGTGTGATGAAAAAAATATTCTTGAGTCCATTTTTGACCTAAGGGACAGAGGTCGAGCAGGCCTGCTCATGGAAAGGACCTATTCTGAGCCAAAGAACTGGATGCGAGGAAAAGGAAGAATTACTATCCAATGTGGCTGCTGCTACAACTTTACAAATGATAGACAAGGGAATCCACCTGGGATTCTCAGACATGATCAGGTGGATCCACTACCACCAATGATAAAGTGGATGATTAAAAGAATGGTTAGGTGGAGTATACTACCCGCTAACTGAAATCCTAACAATTGCTTTATCAACATCTACGGCGAGGGTGATTGCATTCCTCCACCTATAGAACACCATGACTTCATGAGACCTTTCTACACGGTCTCATTCATGAGTAAAAGTAACATCTTATTTGGGAAAGAAATTGACATCATTGGCCCTGGTGAATTCAGAGGAGCTATTGAAATTTCACTACCTATTGATTTGGTGCTAGTCCTTAAAGGGAATGGAGTGGACGTCACCAAGCATTGTATTCTACGAGTATTACATCGTAGGGTGTCTGTGACCTTCTAACAAGTGGACGATAGCAAAATACCATATGTATTTCAGCCAGATCCAGAATAGGAGGAGCTGCTACCATACGAGCTATGAGAGGGTTGTACCTCTAAGTGCATGCAAAGGGAACTCTATCCTGGAGCATTGCTTAGAAGGTTTGCTCAATCAGGAGCTCGTCACAACAAGAATAGATAGTCAAAGGATTCTTTTTCGCTTTACTACATTACAATAAATATGATATATATCAGAGATACTCAGCCTATGATATGAACTTGGCGTGAGATATTTTGGATGTACTTTGATGCTTTTAGCATATTGTGAGGTGTTAGGCTACACTTGATCTGTAACATTTATTGGAGCAAATCAATAAAGTTTCTTTCAGAAATTTGTCTGTTTGTTCAATTGCCCCAATTCTGCGATGGATAAAAGTCACGAACCATGCGTTGGTTCAAAATTACAATGAACAAAGAACAAAACAACAAAATTTAACAAAAAAAAAATATAAAATAACCAACAAACAATTAGTAAAACAACTCTCTTTTGAAAATCAACCAACTAAAATTAATTTTCTGAAAATATATTTTGAAAATTAAACATGATAAAAAACAACAAGAAAAGAAAATAAATCTATTAAGTTGATTCTATCGATTTTGAGTCTCTTACTCTTTTCTCGCACAACACAACTATCTTTATCTGCACTAATTCTCTTACCATCCTTGTGGAGTTTCACGTTCTGCACAAAACCTCATAAGATTTCACAAATCTTTTTCAACAATATCAACCTTTTCACGCGATACATATCTTTCAATTCAACATCACCAATTCTCATTTTAGAATCAGCCCTTAACTTCTGATTCCTCTCTTTTCAAGATCGGTCCTTAACTTTCGATCCTCTCTTTGAGATTGATCATTAAATTTCAATTCTCATTTTATAATTAGTCCTTAACTTCTGATTGCTCTTTTTTTGAGATCGATACTTACCTTCTGTTCCTCTTTTTGAGATTGATCATTAACTTTCAATTCTTATTTTAGAACCAGTCCTTAACTCTTGATTCACTCATTTTCAAGGTCGGTCCTTAACTTTCGATCCTCTCTTTGAGATTGATCATTAACTTTCAATTCTCGTTTTAGAATTAATTCTTAAATTTTGATGCACTCCTTTTCGAGGCCGGTCCTCAACTTCTGACTCTCTTTTAAGATTGATCATTAATTTTCACTTCTCATTTTTGAATCAGTCCCCAACTTCTGATTCACTCTTTTCAAGGTCAGTCCTCACCTTCCGACACCTCTTTTGAGATTGATCACTAACAATCAATTCTCATTTTAGAATCAGTCCTCAACTTTGATTCACTCCTTTTCAAGATCGGTCCTTACCTTCTGATCCTCTCCTTGATATTGATCATTAACTTTCAATTCTCATTTTAGAATCAGTCCTTAACTTCTGATTGACTCCTTTTCAAGGTCGGTCCACAACTTCTGACTCCCTTTTGAGATTGATCATTAACTTTAAATTCTCATTTCTGAATCAGTCCCCAACTTCTGATTCCTTTCTTTTTGAGATCGGTCCTTAAATTCCGAACCTCTCTTTGAGATTAATCATTAAATTTCAATTCTTATTTTAGAATCAATCCTTAACTTTTGATTCACTCCTTTTCGATATCGGTCCTTACCTTCTGATACTCTCTTTGAGATTGATCATTAACTTTCAGTTCTCATTTTAGAATCAGTCCTTAACTTTTGATTCACTTCTTTTCAAGATCCATCCTTACCTTCCGATCCTATCTTTGAGATTGATCATTAACTTTTAATTCTCATTTTAGAATCACTCCATAATATCTAATTCACTCCTTTTCAAGGTCGGTCCTTAACTTCTGATCCTATCTTTGAGATTGATCATTAACTTTCAATTCTCATTTCGGAATCGCTCCTTAACTTCTGATTCACTCATTTTTGAGGTCGGTCCTCAACTTCCGACTCTCTTTCAAGATTGATCCTTAACTTTCAATTCTCATTTTGAATCAGTCCCTAACTTCTGATTCACTCTTTTTAGGGTCAGTTCTTAACTTCCGACTCTCTTTTATTGAGATTGATCCTTAACATTCAATTCTCATTTTCAAAATCAGTCTTTAATATCTGATTCACTTCTCTCGAGGTAGGTCCTTAACTTCCAACTCTTCTTTGAGATTGATCATTAACTTTCAATTCTTATCTTGGAATCAGTCCCTGACTTCTGATTCACTCTATTTGAGGTCGGTCCTTTACTTCTGACTATCCTTTGAGATTGATCCTTAACTTTCATTTCTCATTTTTGAATCAGTCCCTAACTTGTGATTCACTCTTTTGAGGTCGGTCCTTAACTTCCAACTCTCTCTTGAGATTGATCCTTAACTTTCAATTCATTATCTTGGAATCAGTCCTTAACTACTAATTCCTTTCTTTTTTAAATCAGTCCCAACTTTCGACTCTTTTTTGAGATTGATCATTAACTTTAAATTCTCATTTATGATTTAGTCCCCAACTTCTGATTCACTCTTTTCAAGGTTGGTCCTCACCTTCTGACACTCGCTTTTAAGATTGATCATTAACTTTCAATTCTCATTTTAGATTCAGTCCTTAACATCTGATTCACTCCTTCTCAAGGTTGGTCTTTAACTTTTAACTCTCCTCCTGAGATTGATCATTAACTTTCAATTCTCATTTTAGAATCAGTCCTTAACATCTGATTCACTTCTTTTGGGGGTCGGTCCTCAACTTTCGACTCTCTTTTGAGAATGGTCATTAACTTTCAAGTCTCGTTTTAGAATCAATCCTTAACTTCTGATCCCTCTCTTTCCGAGATCGGTCCCTAATTTTTTGTCCTCTCTTTTGTGATTAATCCTTAACATTCAATCCTTATCTTGGAATCAGTCCTTAACTTCTGATTCACTCTTTTGAGGTCGGTCCTTAACTTCTGACTCTATTTTTGAGATTGACCCTTAACTTTCAAATCTCATTTTTGAAATCAGTCCTTAACTTATGATTTCCTCTCTTCGAGATCGGTCCCTAACTTCCGACTCTCTCTTTTGAGATTGATCATTAACTTTCAATTGTCATTTTGGAATCAGTCCTTAACTTTTGATCCCTCCCTTCTTTCGAGGTTGGTTCTTAACTTCCGATCCTCGTATGAAATTAATACCTAAAATTCAATTACCACCTCGAAGTCAGCACTTACATACTGATTCCCATCCTCTATGAAAACCTAAAATCTGATAACTCAAAACCTACTCTCCAATCCCCAGTGAGAGTTCCTACTTCTTGATTTCGATCAAATATTCATCAGTTAATTCCTCGGCAGAAACAAATAACACACACAATTCTACACTCTTTTTGTGTCTATTGACTTAGGTGTTTGTATTGGTTTTATTGATCTCGTCGGTCAACACCAATACATGCGGTGTGCTTGCCCAACCACCACACCTATTGGGGGTCCATTTGTTGACCTCACTTTTGATTAAGGTCTAGTTCTTCCTTCTTAGTAGCCTAAGGTTTAGTCATACGACTTTCTTGTTGACTATTCTTCTAAAATTAGAAAAGGAACATTCACCATTAGAAATTCTAAACTCTGCTTTACTGAACTTGAAGCTCTACATATTGGTCCTAACCTCTAGCACTTAGTAGGTGGGATCAACATGGGGGAGCTCAAGTTGAGTTCCCATAGGACTGTTTGACCTTAGGTTTAACACCGGGTGTTGGTCTAGAGCTAAGGCACTCACTACAATCACCTCACTCACAATCACTCACAAATACAAACCCAAAGTTTCTTGACTTTAATCCCTTAATCCTTTGAGAGACTCATGTAGATGATTCACTAAACCCATTGACCCTAGGACAGAGTTTAGCTAAGACTAGTACATGGAGGACCCAAATGGGGTTTCCATTGGTCCATGGCTTATTTATGGTGGTTAGCACCCCAATTCTACCAAAGATACCGAACTTGGCTTTTTGCCCCTAAACTCCCCCAAATTACTTAAATACACTTGAAACCTTAAGTTTGGCCAAAATTCCCAAATTTACCCAAAATACCCAAATTTGTTCAAAAGTCATTTCAAATCTAATGAAAATACCTAAACCGCAAAAAATCACTAAAAATTGCCAAATTACCAAAATGCCCCTCAGCCCAAAATTTCAAAAATTCCCAAAAATCCCAAAAATTCCCAAAACCTTCCTATTATTTCTAATTTCATTTTTTTCAACTAACACATGACCCAATTTGGTCAATTTGACCATCTTTGTCTAAAACCCCCAAATTGCCCTTAAAAGGCCCCTTAAAAGGCCAAATCTCCCCTTAAAAGGCCAAATCTCCCCAAATCCACCTCAAATGTCCATGAAATTGGTCCCGATTTTCCCCAAATTTAATCCTAAACTTAAATTCACCTTCCATTTGAAAAATTTAATCCAAATCCAAGCTCAATTGGCCCATTCTTTGAGCCCAAGTATGATTTAGGCCAAGGCCCCAATTTTGGCCACATGACCTAATCTCACCCTATTAAACCCATAGCCCACACAATTTGCCACAATTTATATTGACAACTCTTCGTAAAACTCCTACACATCAAACTTGACCTTCAATTAGCCTTGGTTAATCCTCAATTTCATTTAATTTCAACCTAACTTAAGAGCCTCAAATTTTGTCCCAAATTGGCTATGCCTCCAAATTTCACCAAGTTGATTGCCTTAACCCCAAAATTGATTGCCTTAACCACCAAGTTGATTGCCTTAACCCCAAAATTGGCACCAAATTCATATTGAAAACACTTCATCACATTCTTATTGACCATTATCAACAATAAATTTGGACTTAGCCCAAGCCTAACCCAATCTAGACCCAAGTCTAGCCCAACATGCCCAAATTCACCAAATTCTAAAATCCTTTAAATTGAAACCCCAATTGAACTTAAAATCCTTTCAATCATTCACTAAAAATGTTGATTATAATAATCTACATCAAATGCATCAATCAATTGGGCTTAACATGGCTAGCCTAGCTTAAACCCAAGTTTTGGTCGTTTGCACCCACTTGGACCCATGCACCAAAATTGACGTAGACATGTCAAATTGGTCAAGGCAAGGCCACCGCAACCAAATTTTGGACCATATTGACCAAGAAAAACCCCATGGAACCATCCAAATGATCCATGGACCAATGGATCCCCAAATCAAGGGATTTGATTCCAAATTTGCTTAAGCCAAGGATTTTTTTTGTCAAAACTAAACACCAAACCATTTAATTGATGTGACATATTCCCCTGGCTCAACTGACCTCCTAGCCACCTCCCCTGGCCGAAAAATGTCTAAATTGAGAGCCAACCCATGGAATCAAACCCAATTCAAACCTAGAGGTCACCTCATCAAAATTAAATCTTAGAGCCTCTCTGCCCTCCACCTAACCAAGAATTTTCACCCCCCAATTGGCCATGACAACCACCCTAAAGCCCATTTTATAAAAGCCTCACTTTCACGACCATGGAGGAAGTGCTAAAAATTTTTCAAAGGGAGCCCTCCAAATTACTCCTAGAACCTCTTTGAGATCTCTGCAGTGCAACAAAACCATCACATTGCCTTGCATCCCCTTGCCAGAGTTTAACTTTTGAGCTCAAATCCTTGTCGGAGATAGGACAGAGATCTCCATACCACTACACTCTACTAAAATCAAATTAAACTCATCCACACCTTCACCACAGTGAAAGAAGACAAAGCCCCATCAAGTCCCTCTTGTACAGAGCCCCTAGCATTGGTCTAGACCAACACTTGAAGTTGAGCTTGGTCGAATTGATACCTAAGCCATTCACCACATCAAGAGGCTTAATCCCTAGCCTCCTTAAACCTCTACAAATGTGCCGAGTAGCTCTGATCGAAGCTTCCCTTCTCAGAGAAAAGGTATTGAACTTCTCCTCCTCTCGAGCTTCTTTTAATCCTCCATTTGATTAGATCTAATTTAATGGCTTGATTACCGTATGTATGTGTTTGTCAAACTTAGATGAGCATTTAGAAACAAATCGCACATAATTTGGTTGAGAAATGAGAGAGATATCCAGCTTTGAAAACGAACGGTTCTCGGGTTAAGGCATTAGGGACGATGACGGGGAGCCGTTCGATCGTGTGTTTATTTGATCAATGGATGAGATCTAGCTAGACAACATCTTCTTACACAAACCGCGGGTTGAATCATCGCTGAGGTGGATGACGATGCCAAATCGGAGGACACCACGTGGAGCTTCGAAGTTGCCTAGGATCTAGTAAGCGCCGCACATTTAAATAGATAAATAGGGTATTTCTTGATTTAAATAAATAGTCCTAACTTCAAAAATCTTTATCTTGGTGTAGAAAAATCAAAAAAATAAAATAAAAATATCTTCTTGCTCAATGAATAGAGGAGAACAATGTGGAAATGGTTTGAAGTTTATTTGATGCATATTTTATTTTTAGTTAATTAAATATTATTTTAAGTTTTTTAATTCACCATACATGTAGACATTTCATCATGAATTGAAATTTTGGCATGTTGTTGCCTCTATCTTAGGGAACATCCTCTGAATTTTCCAAAGTCAGAGGATATCTCTAGACAGAGATCCATATTTTCCAATTTTATGCCTATTATTTGCATAAATTAGTCATAATAATTAGCATGCTATTTAAAGAAATTAAAAGAAAAATTTGGAAGGTTTGCCATGACAAGAGAACCTTTTAGAAAATATTTCATGGGTTAAGTCATTCAGAATGCACTTAATTTCCACCAACCCTAAACACAAAGAAAATTAATTTTGGGAAACACAAATAACTGTATGACTTAATTTTTAAACTCCACTATGATTTAAAGTTCAGAGAACTCCCCATAAAAATTTCAGAACATTTGGAGCTTTTTTGATAACTCAAATTGATTTTCTACGTTAAGTGTCATTTTTAACACTAAAATAATTTTCAATAATCAAAATATAACTCAGAAAATTATAAAAATTGGGTTTTGGAGTTTTCTATGATCAGAGAAATTTTCTAAAACCAAAATGGTAATTAAAATAAAAACTTTATTTTTTAGTCTATTTTTATTATTTAAATAATTAAAAAATTATAAAAATCACAAAAATAATAAAATTCATGGAAATGTTCTAAATTGTTTCCTAGGCACTTATAAATAATTGGAATATTTTTCCTAATTTTCTAAGTGAAGATATTGAATTTTGAAGCTTAAAATAATTTTTAAAGGCTAAAAATGGATTTTCACTAAAATAATGCTAATAATTCAAAGAAAAATCAGAAAAATATGAAATTTATTTATTTGGTTTACTTGACCTCAAAATTATTTAATAAAAATATAAAACTTAATTTTCCACATTCAAATTAATTCGTAATTACTAAATACTCTAGAAATTAAAATAATTCTTAAAATTCAAATATAATTCAACAAATCATGAAATTTGGCCCCAATGCTTCTCTAGTCTAAGTCTACCTTTAGTAAACATTTGAAGGGAATAGGCTTTGCCTTAGTTGAGTTATGAAATTTTCTTTGAAAAACCTTATTTTTGCAATAAAATAAATATGTAAATTAAGTTCAGTACTCACTAATTTAATACCCTTACTTGAAGTTCAAATGACATTTAAGTGTTTTGAAAATGAATAATTATTATCACTTAAAAATTTAACTTCTTTCAAAATAACTAAGACATCTACCTAGGTCTAAAGAGCTTAGTGGTGACTTAAGCTAAAATCAAAATTGATTAAATAAGAATTAGAAGAATGAATATAAAGTAAACAACTTTGATCACCCTGAGCCCAAATTTGAACTCAAATCGACTAAGTGTTTCAATAACGCTAACTTGCCCCATTTACGGATCTTCACCCACATAACTTCCCAATTAAATTCCAAGTGATAATTACCCTACACTTAGGGATAATTGAAAGATTAATGTTCACTGAGCATTAAAGGTATTCATAGGATGAATTATTAAGCAGCATAATAAGTTTAAAAAAGCTCGAGGCATTTCACCAGGTAGTGAAAGGGAAGCATGGACGTGCTTCATCCTCTAGACCTGTTTGATACCTCAGAAGTCTACTAAACTTAATATGTTTTGCTTAACAAAAATCATCCTTAATCAAACCAATAGGGACCCACCAAGATATGAATTAGGTTTAGGTAGGTCACTAAAACCTTACTTTTTCCGCTTTACATAAAATGCTCTAACATGTATTTTGAGTTTCAGGAGGGGGAACGAGAAGACTCGCCAGGTGCGCTTTTATAGTTTATAACATTATCTTTCTTAAGCTTTCCACATTGTGCTTACTTACCTGCATGTATGAACAAAACACAAACTTGCATGCTAAACAACAATGTCACCCTGCATGAAAACTAAAGCTATCAGGATAGCCACAAAACCAAAACCAAAATCAAAACTAAAATCAATCAAGATAAAAATCACTTCTACAACATTCAAAATATAAGAAAACTCAAAATTTAATCATAAAAATCACACAAAACAACTACTACAACTAAATTAATACTTCTTTATCAGATGATCGGGAATCTCTTAGAGGAGGTAACCTATGGTTGCTAATGAGGATTCCCACAGTCTAAATGAAATTATGAAACTCATTAAGATGAGTTTAGTAAATTCGTTTGTACTAAGTGAATCCAATAGAAAATAGTGGTGCAAAAATGAGGGAACTGCAGGATCCTAACCAGTGTCGCTCTAATCAACTTTAACATCCCCCATTAAATTTAAAGAGCTACAACCATAGGGCCACCTGATCTGACATCATAACTTGACACCCTAGAAAACTTAAACTCACCACGATGAGGAGCTTGGAGCTAGCATGGTGGGCAACACAGCCATCTTCAACAGGAAAACCTATCTTCCCCAGCTAAACCACTCCTTCCTTAGACTTAAACAACCATGCGATAGGATTTCAAGGTTGTCTGCTTATGCAACATAAATCCTCACCTCATCTTTAGGCCTTTGTACAAGTCTGCTGTACAATATAAGCCCTAACTCGTCTTAGGATTTTGGGGTTGTCTTTCATCACGATCTAAATCCTCAAATCTTCTTGGCTATTTGTGTGATCGTTCCACACAAATGTAAGCCCTAATTAAATAAAGTTGGTAGGGTGAAACACTCAAATAATTTCTCCTCAAAACTGAAGCAAAACATTAGGATAGTTTAGGAAGTCACTGAGGTTCTCCCTTGGATCTATGACATCCCTTAGTTCTTCCTCCTTTGGACTCTACATTAAATGTTGCAAATTTGAACCATTCCCATTTCACACCTCTTCGTCCGATCTCGTTGAAAATTCTTATCTTTTTGAAATCGTTGAAGATAATATTTCTTGATTTTTATCAAGAGTTTTCTTATATGACTTTGGTCATTTAGGATGTAATTAACTATAGGGGCTTGCCCTTATAGGAAGCTCATCCAAACCCAGCTTAATATAAATCCTATTTAATTCTTCATATTAAATATGAAAAATTTTGTGCAAATAAAATCGAATTTGCAGACCAAACGGATGTCATAAATGGATTGAAGTTATTGTTGTACCCAGATGTGATGCCCACAATTTTGATTATATGTCCAAATGGATTGAAGTTATTGTTGTACCCAGATGTGATGCCCATAATTTTAATTTACATATATATCCATAAGTTTAGAAAAATATATGATATCAAACTGACCCCATATTTTTCGAATAATACTTGTTGTTGATTATATGTCCAAATGGATTGAAGTTATTGTTGTACCCAGATGTGATGCTTGGAGTATTTCTAAATTTTTAATCAAACATATCTTTACAAGATATGGAATGCCAAGATTAATTATTACTGATGGAGGATCTCATTTCAGGAATAAGAGAATTAATTAAGAAATATGATATTATGCATAGATGCTCTACTGTATATCATCCTCAGACTAGCAGGGGCTAGCAGAGATATCAAATCTTGAAATTAAATGTATTTTAGAAAAAGTTGTAAATCTTTATAAATTGGATTAGCCTGCTGGACTAGATACTGCATTATGGGCATACAAAACTGCTTATAAGACTCTTATAGAAATGTCCTTATATCAACTTATTTTTGGAAAAACGACTGATATTTGGAAAGAAAATGTCATTTACTAGTAGAATTAGAACATAAAGCATTTTGTGCTATTAAGGAATTTAATTTTAATCTAAAAGATGCTAGTGAGAAAAGATTATTGCAACTCAATGAACTTGAGGAAATAATAAATGAAGCATATGATAATGCAAAAATCTATAAAGAGAAAATGAAAATATGGCATGATCAGAAGATTATTAAAAAGAATTTTGAACCTGGACAAGAAGTTTTATTATATAACACAAGATTGAGATTATTTCTAGGAAAACTGAAATCCATATGATTAGGACCATTTAAAGTGATTAAAGTCTATCGCCTGTTATTAGCTGTTATTAAAGATCTTAATACTGAAAAGATTTTTAAAGTTAATGGGCATTGTTTGAAACACTATTATGAAAGGCACATACCTTAATTTAAAGAAGTTTTAATGTTAAGTCAACCCAACTAAACAAATGGTATATTAGGCTTATGACGTTAAACCAAGCGCTTTGTGGGAGGAAACCTATGCATATATGTCTATGTATTACTATTTTGTTTAATAAGTATCTTATATATTAAAAGATATTAATCCTACACAATTGCATTCATTATAAAGTAAGTTAAATATTGGTATTGGAGAAAAAGTTGGAATTAAATTGAACGAAAAATGAAATTTGCAAAATTTTGGCCACTAGCGCCGACGACGCCCAATAAAGCAGGCTTTAGTGTCGGAAGCCCCAATCGGGAGTGCCGACGGTGGTTTGACGGCTCAGATAAATTTTAGCAGAATTTGGTTGGATTTCACTCCGTAATAACCATGGGGAGGTGTTCTTAAAGTCCTAAAAACTGCTAAGAACGCCTATAAACTTCCTATTTCCGGATTCCATGGCTTCCAATTCCAGAAATACTTCAAGGTATGAAGTTTTCAATAGAAGAAAGCCTTTTAGTTTTGATGTGCACAGATTATATGATAAAGTTATTACAAAGAAGATATTGATCAACGAGAGAGGTTTTGTTAATCATGGATTGATCAATCTAAGTGCCCCGGTTGACAAGATAATTTTGCAAAGGCGATAGGAAGTTCTGTGTTACACAACCACTGCAGTTGTTGTACCTGTAGTAAAAGAGTTCTATGCAAATATACATGGAATTACCCAACGAGTTGTCTTCGTATGAGGTAGGGTTCTACGATTTACTCCTGCGAGGATTAATGAATTATATATGATAGAAAATGTTCCAATCTATCATTATACAAAGTTTTTCCCCACACGAGATTTGATGCAAGATGTTTAAAATTTTCTGACGGATGAAAGTAATATGTGGGAGGTACGAGAAGAGGGATATATTAGTTTTCCTGCTTCATCACTTAATCCAATTTTGAAGCAATTGCATTTCTTTATTTGTGCAAAATTACTCCCTACTATGAAGATTAATAGAATCACCAAAGAAAGTGCTATTTGAAACTACTGTATTCAAATAGAAAAACCTATTGATATAGGATCAATCATATTTAAATATGTTATGGGCATCATTATGAATGGACCAATTTATGGACTTGGGCATCCATCTACAATTTTTCTGATTTGCAGACAATCTCAAGTGCCATATGAAAGTTGCGAAAAAGTTTTACTACCTTGGGAGCCCATGATCCCTATTGATGATCATTATGTTGGAAATGGAAATGAAGCATTAAATGCTTTTACAGATCATTCTTCACATGCTTCAACTCCATTAATACCACCAACAATTAGAAGTTTGCTTGCTTTGGAGAAGAAATTGAAAAAAAATTGAAAAGGAACTTCAGAGTATTATGAATGTAGTGGGAGATCTTAAGTAACTTTTTCATCACTTAGATTGGAGAATGAAAGAAAATTTTTGTCATACTGGAACTTTTGAAGCAGGATTAGTTCAGATGTTTAAAGAAAATGGGTGGATCAAAGAAAATTCAACAGATCAATTCCCATACCGACTTTTCTAAAATCTATATGTTCATTACCAATCCATGGGAGATATTAGAGGAGATGAAAGAACTAAAGATAAGGTAGAATGACTGAAGACTTTGAATTCTCTACTTGCTTAAGAATATTCACGTATTTAATGTAATTGTGTGGATTTGATTTGATTTTGTTGAGTTTGTTTTTGCTTTAGAATTCTTAGCTTTGATTATGTGTATAGTTTTATATCAGCGTTTAGTGTTGTAGCTTTATTTTGACGCTCATTTATAACTAGTTTGCTTAATAAGTATGAATGTGTAATTTAAAAAATATGTTGTAAAAAGTGTATTTTCATATTTAAAAGTCAGTTTGTTTTTGTTTGTGAAAATGATTTTTTGTGAAATGTTTACCTCTGAATTATTATTGGATAAAATTTTGTGTTTAAAAATACAAAAAAAAACTTTGGAGTAAATTGGAAGGAAATTGAAAATATGAAAAATAAAAAATGAAAATTTCGGACTTTCAGCGTCGACGGCGCTGGCACTGGCGCCCTCGACTTGAAAGCTATTTTTAACCCTTAGAAATTCATAATTTTTATTGTTGGCCACTATTTTCACCCTTCGGTCACCTTCAACCTTCGGTTTGCACACCTATGGCTAGATTTTGGGTGGATTTGAGGTGATTCAGAGGCAAAGGGACTTCGAATTTCATCTTCTATAGGTAAGAGTTACACTTTAAACTAATTTTTTTTTTCATTTTCAACAAGGATTTATCTCGCATTGCATAGATCCGAAAATTTTGGGTTTCTTTGAGAAATTTTGAGAAAATCTTTTGATGAAGAACCCTTATTTAGTGGATTTAGGTTTAAAATATTTTACATTTTAATTTTCCAAAATTTTGGAATTTATTCAGATTTTTATTAATTTTTTTTTGGTAGATTTCCTATGGTACCTAGAGCGAGCAAAAGAAAAATAGAATATGAAGAGCAAAAGTTTGTTAGTTTTAAAGTTAGTGCTCAATTTCATAGTCTTCATGAAAATAAAAAAGTGATTCCGGATCAAGGTTTCAAAAATCCAGGAGGGGAAGTTGAATGATTGATTATCGCTCGGCAGTGAAAAAACTTCTGCTATTTTACCGCTGATGCGATAGTTGAGATAGTTATGGAATTTTATGCCAACTTTTTGAGGTTTTTGATATTTTTGTTTTTGTTCGCGGAAAAAAGGTGGAGTTTACTTTAAGAAAAATAAATGAGCTTTATCAGTTAGAACATGTTTATAGATGCTATTATCATTCATTTTCTGCTACAAATGAGGCCTTAGATGAGGTTATTTCTTTTCTAACTAGTGAGAAAGGGGCTTGGAAAGTAAAGAATGGAGTTAAAGTCAACTTTCCCCTAACTATGTTAAATATAGTATATAAGGCCTGACATTATTTTATTTCTGAGAGAATGATTCCAACAAACCATCATAGCGAAGTGACCAAGGATAGAGCCAACCTGAACTTCTAAATTTTACAAGTGTTGTATATATATGTAGGCTCTATTATTTATATAAACACTCGATCTATTGCTCGGAGAGAGACCACTGGTGGATTGGCATACCCTGTTCTTATTTACACACTTTGTGTGCAGGCAAGAGTTAATTTCAGACCTGATGAGGATAGGATTGAGACTCAAAGACCTATTGGGCCTGCAAACATTAAGACTTATGAGTCCCATGTTGATTTGAGATCTAGAAGTAAGTCCAGGGATATTACTTCTACTTCTAGGACCCCTACTTTTAATGAGCCTACTTTTAGTTACCCTAGTAACAAGGAACTATTGGACCAGATGATGATTCAGCATGGGATATTTTAAGGATGGATCATAGATTACAGAACAGAGATGTCATAAAGGCTCATATAGATGATCTGATTTGCCAGAAGTTTGAATATGATGCTGCTTATGATGATTCTTTGATGAGATACCTAAGCGGTGATCATTTAGTTCAATTCCCTGTTCACTCCGTTTATACTCCATATAAGTAGCAGAAGCTGGATCTTGATGAAGAAGAAGATGATGACAGGTGATCTTTTTGTTAATTATATTTGATTGTATTATGTGTTTTGTTATATTGTTGAGATTGTTTGTTAGATTTTGAGACTCTGTTATTATGTTATGTGAAACTGTAATTTCCAAAATAGTTTAGTTCTTTTGTTAGTTTCAACATTTTGTTATGTATTGTAATTAACTCTTTCTCAGCATTCTTTATATGTATTATGAGCAATTTAATGTTTTAAGCCTTGTAGTTTTTCGTATTAACACCTACAGTATTTAGAATTTATTTTCAAAAATTAGAACCTTCAATAAGTATGTATTTTTGTTATGTATTTAATGCTTTCTTTCATCCTTTATTTTTAAGTACTTCATGCTAAATCTTCTAAAAATTTAAGTTTGGGGGGGAAAGAAAAATTACTTTTAAAAAGAAAGAACTTAATTTTATTTGTCCTCACTTAACTATATTTTCAAAATTTTAAAAGTAACATGACTTTTTGTATTAAGGGTTAAATTTAGATAACTATATTTATGTTTCTAAATATATAGTAAATTTATAAGTAAAAATTTTCAATAATAAAGGTTAATTCTAGAGGCTAAGATATTTGGTAAAAGAGAATAAGACTATGTTTTTTCTATTTTAAGTAAAGAAATCTATATTTTTGAAGTATTAAAGATCTTATAAGATTCATGTAAGAAAAAAAGAATTAAACTTTATGAAATCTTTAAGTTAATATAAATTTGTTAAGTGAAGAAATATAAAAAGTTTTAACTTTAAGAAGATGATAGTGAAGTTCAAAATCATTAAAG
>NW_018165547.1:71193-85501 GCF_001263595.1 Phalaenopsis equestris
GAGCTGGTATCCTCCTAGCCTAGCCACGAATTAAGGGACTAAACCTGAGATTATCCAATGATTTTCTATGCACTATATTTGGGCAGAGAATTAAAATTTCTCCTATTTGGCATCATACATATTATACACATTTATCTCATCTCATTTCACCAAAACCTCCTTGTAGTGAAAGGATGTTTTTTAACATAAGAAATCTTCGTTACATAAACATAGTTAGTAAATTAGTAGTTACTGTTTAAACTTTGCATTTCTGCTCTGCTAATAGTTAGTAATTTAGTTTTGATAAATCTCAACATTCGAAATTAGTGACAGTGATTTTGTTTAACTTTCTGTGAATTTCCTAGTAAAAATTATCATTGCAAATTTAAATTTTCCCTGAGGGATCGATCTTTGGGGCTTAAATAGGAAGTCCATTATTGCTTGATAACGATATGTATACTTGTGTAGAATCCCATTATTAATTTCCTATACTTATATATATTTTACACAACTTACTTTTCATACGAATCAAGTTTTTGGCGCCGTAGTGGTGTCAACTTCATAAATCTTTGTAAATAAAAAATCGGGATCAGTCTCCCACAAAGCGTTTGTCTTAATGTCGTCAGCCTGACATTCACAATCTTTATTCTGGGTTACCCAACATTATAGATTCTTTAAAAAATGGTCCTTGACCATCAAAATATGGTTTCAATCTATGTCCATTTACTTTAAATATTCTTTCAGTCTTAGGACCTTCAATATTAACAGGGATATATTTTTACAACTTTAAATGTCCCTTTCCACCTAGACTTTAGTTTTCTAGGAAATAATTTTAATCTTGTATTGTATAATAAAACTTCCTGTCCAAATTCAATTTCATTTTTTATTATCTTCCGATAATGTTAATCTTTCATTCTTTCATTCTTTCTTTATAAATCCTAATATTATCGTAAGATTCATTCTTAATTTCTTCAAGCTCATTCAATTGCAATAACATTTTCTCACCAGCGTCTTTCCTTAATAGCTTAATAAGCTTTATGCCGCTCCAATACTGGCAAGTGACATGTCTTCCCAAAAATTAATCTTTAAGGGGGCATACCAATTTAAGTCTTATAAGCTGTCCTATATGGCCATAAAGCAATATCTAATCTAACAGACCAATCCAACTTACTACGATTGACACTTTTTTCCAAAACGCTCTTAATTTCACGATTATATACTTCTTCTAAACCACTTGTGTAGAGATGATAAGCAGTTGCAATTTTATGCATTATATTATATTTTTGACCAGTCTTCCAATTGTAACAGTTCTAAAATAAGATTCTCCATCAGTAATTTTTACTCCAGGCATTCCATTTCTTGTAAAAATGTTTTTAATTAAAAAATTTGAAACACTACGAGCATCACATTGAGGTAAAGTGATTGCATCAATTTATTTTGAAACATAATCCATTGCAATTAATATATATATATATATATATATAGGAATAAAAGGTCCCATAAAATCTAATCCCTAAACGTCAAAGATCTCAACTTTTAACATGAAATTCAGACGCATTTCATTTCTTCTAGATATGTTGCCTACTCGTTGACATCGATCACAAGTTTTTATGTATCTATAAACATCTCTAAAAATAGTAGACCAATAAAATCTAGCTCATAAAATTTTATAAGCAGTTTTATCAATCCCAAAATGTCCTCCAAATTTAGAATCATGATATTTCTGAATGATCAGCTCAGTTTCATCGTAAGGTACACATCTCCTCATAATAAGATCCTTACATTGTTTATATAAATAAGGCTCATCCCAAAAACATTCTTTTGCATCATGAAGAAATTTCCTTTGTTATTGTAATGTCAGCATAAGTGGCAAAATATCACTTACAATATAGTTAACAATATCAACATACCATGGTATCAGTTCTATCATTCCTAAAATGTTCTCCAAATTTAGAATCATGACATTTCTAAATAATTTCTTGAATTTCTTTTGCAAGGAACGCATTGTCTCAATATTAAATCTTTGTTTTTTTATATAAATAAGGGTTATCCTAAAAATAATACTTTGCATCATGAATGAATTTCTTTTCCTATTATTTTGTTAATCTATATGGTAAAATATCACTAATAATATAATTTACAATATCAGCATACTATGGTATTTCCCATCCTTTTATAGTATAAAGTTGTTCATCAGGAAAACTTTCATTAATATCTTTTTTCATGTCAAGTACTTTTTCTTGTTCTAGCCTAGATAGATGATTGATAATTTGATTATCAATCCCTTTCCTATCGACTATTACAAAATCAAACTCTTGCATCAAAAGTACCCATTTAATTAATCTTGGTTTCGCATCATTCTTTTACATCAAATATTTATAGGCGAATGATCAGTATACACAACACATTTAGCTCCAATTAGATATGACTTAAACTTATCAAAAGCATATACAACGGCTAACAACTCTCTTTCAGTGGTGGTGAGTTAATCTAAGCATCATTAAGAGTCTTACTAACATAATATATAAATTTAAAAAATCTTATCATATCTTTGTCCTAATACAACTTCTATTTCATAATCATTAACATCACACATTAATTTAAAAGGTTTCTCCCAATCAGGTGAAACAATTATAGGAGCAGTGATCAATTTTTCTTTTAAAGTTTCAAAGGCTTTAAGGCAATCTTGGTTGAAATCAAATTTATATATTTTTCCAGAAGTTGGCATAAAGGTTTAGTAATTTTTGAGAAATCTTTAATTATCACCTATAAAATCCTATGTGTCCTAAAAAAACTCCTAACTCCTCTTACATTAGTAGAATGAGGTAAGTTTGATATAACTTGAATTTTAGTAAGATCTTCTTCCATGCCTTTTCCTGAAATTTTATGCCCAAGTACAATTACTCCTGTAACCATAAATTGACATTTTTCTCAATTTAATACGAGACTAGTCTTTTCACATCGTTCAAGAACATTCTTTAAATGATTTAGACATATTTCACATGAAGTTCCAAAGACAGAAAAATCATCCATAAAGATCTCAATCCCTTTTTCAATTAAATCACTGAAAATTGACATCATACATCTTTGAAATGTTACAGGTGCATTACATAATCCAAAGGGCTTTCACCAAAAAGCAAAAGTTCCATAAGGACTAGTAGATGTTGTTTTCTTCTGATCCTCTAGAGCTATAGTTATTTGATGACAACTTGTATATCCATCTAAAAAATTAAAATATTTGTGACCAGCCAGCCTATCCAGCATCTGGTCCAAAAAGGGTAAGGGAAAATTATCCTTCTTGGTGGGAAAATTTAATTTTTTATAGTCTATGCAGATTTGTTATCCAGTGACTTGTCTTGTTTATGTTAATTCATTATTCTCGTTTGTCACTACAGTTACTCCTCTTTTCCTTTGAACTTAGTGAATTGAACTTACAAAAGCACTGTCTGAAATAGGATATATTATTCCAGCATCTAACCATTTTTAAATTTCTTTCTTAACAACTTCTTTCATCATTGGATTTAATCTCCTTTAAGGATCAACTCTTGGTTCATGTTTATCTTTCAATAAAACTCTATGCATATAAATTGAATGACTGATTCCTTTAATATCAACTAATGTCCATCCAAATTCTTTTTTATATCTTCTCAAAGTTTGAAACAACTATTACTCTTGCTCATCAGTTAATTCTGAGGATACTATAATAGGTAATGTAGATAAATCTCCTAAGAATGCATACTTCAAATGTGTAGGAAATGTTTTCAGTTCTAGTTGAGGAGGTTTTTCAATAAATAAAATCAGATTCTTATTACTTTTTGTAGGATTTAATATTTCAAATTTTTCCTGAACATAATCCAAAATTTCTTTACTCGTCTCGTAGATTCATCTTAAATTTTATCCTCATCTTGATATTCCATATATTCCTTTTCAAATTCTCTTTTAAATGTCTTTTTAAAATATTCATGGCTTAGATATTCATTAATATCCATTCTGAAACATTCAATCTCTTGCTTTTTGTAGGGTATATCATTGATTTTGCAATATTAAATGCAACCTCTTGATCACTAACTCTCATAGTTTGTTCTCCTTTCTACACATCTATCAAAGCTCTTCAAGTGGCCAAGATTTGGTCTTCCTAAAATGGTAGAAATTTCCTTATCTTTTTCTATGTCTAATACAATAAAGTCCACAGGAAAGATACAATTATCAACATTTACCAAAATATCTTCTATAATAATCAAATGATCAGCTAGCTTAAATGTTACAATTGTAGGTGAAATATCTCTTAAGCCCAACCTTTTAAAAATTAATAATAGCATGAGATTAATTTTGGCTCTTAAATCACATAAAGCTTTTCCAAAAATTATTTTTCCAATAGCACATGGTATTATACAACTTCCAGGATCTATTAGTTTTTAAAGAAGCTTTGTTCTGAATTATAGCGCTACACTTTTCACTGAGTGCAACAGTTTCATTATCTGCAGACTTCCTTTCCTTATTAAGTATATCCTTCATGAACTACACATAGCTTCACATTTGTTCCAAGGCTTCAACAAATGGAATGTTTATCGTTAATTTCCTCAACATCTCTAAATATTTTAAAAATTGGGTATCTTTTTTTTGCTTTAATCTTTGAGGAAATGTAGGTGGTTGTCTTTCTACAGTAATTTTCATTGGTTTAATAGGACTTTCTGACTCAAAATGAAAATCTTCAACAATTTTTTCATTAGCTACCTCATCTTTTTCAACTTCAACTTCCACTTCTTTTTTAACTTTATTTTCTAATTCTTTTCCACATCTAAGTTGAATAGCCTTAATTTACTCTTTTTTCTAATCTTTATGATATACTTTAATATTACTAGGCAATGTTTCTGGAGGTCTATTGTTAAGTGTGGTAGCAATATAGCCCAATTGATTTTCCATGTTTCTAATTGCAGCTCCTTGACTTTGTAATTAATTCCCCATTTGCAATATCATTTCTTCCATTGACAACTTCTTCTCCTTACTCTGCAAATTGTTAAATCTTGAAGAGTAATAAGGTTTATAAGATGGATTTCCTTGATTGTTGGAGTTTCCCAATGGGTTTGCAGTGTTGCTTTCCCATTGTAGATTTACAACATTATAATTATTATTACTAATCCTAAAATTTGGATTATTCTTCCAATCAAGATTATAATAATTAGCATAAGGAATATTATAATGATTATTTATTGCATTTAAAGCCTCATAAGAAGATTGTGTTTCTAACTTTTGTCCTAATAAATTTTCCTCAAGCACAGATGATGTCTGAGAATAATTCATTTCATATTGATATATCTTCTTTGATATCGCATCTATTTGTGTAGCTAACATAGATATTGCACCATAATCATGAATACTGACTACTTTATTTGTATTTAGCCTTTCAGAGGGGTCATTGAAAATTATTAGTAGTCATCTCTTCAATTAAAGAATATGCTTCGTCGAATGGGTTTGACATTAATGAAACACCAGTAGTGTCAATTATCTATCTAAGAGATCCAACCGATCCATTATAAAAATTTTAAATTATCAACCAATCTGGGAACGCATGATGTGGACACTTTCTAAGAAGATCTTTAAATCTTTCTCAGGCTTTATAAATTGATTCCCTTTCAAACTGACAAAAAGATGTAATATCATTTTTAAGCTTTGCAGTTTTTGAAGGTAGGAAATATTTAGATAAAAATTTTTATGATAAATCTCCTCAAGTTGTGATAAATCCACGTGCTAATGAGTTTAACCATATCTTAGCTTTATCCCTTTGTGGAAAAAGAAAAAGTCTAAGTTTCACGTCATCATTTGGCACTCCATCATATTTAAATGTAACACACAATTCTAGAAAACTAGTCAGATGTAAATTAGAATCTTGAGTTGGTGTTCCCCCAAACTGATTGTTTTGAACAATTTAAGTAATAGCAAGTTTAAGCTCAAATGAATTGGCCACAACAGCAGTGTTTTATATACTTAAATGAATCTCATCAGCTGTAGGATTAGCATAATCTCTTAAAGGTCTCTGATAATGTTCAGTTTTATTTCCAACATTATTCAAATTTAAAGCCATTTTGCTAATATGGTCTACCTCTTTTTGTTTTTTTCTAATTGTTTTAATGGTTCTTTCTAACTCAGAATCATAAGGTGCTAAATTTTTAGATCTTATACTACGCATAAACAGATACAACAAATAATTTAAAAATTAGCAAACACACTAAAATAAGAAAATATTAAAAATAAACTACAAACACTCCTCTTTTTTTTAGTTTTACAAAATAAGAATACTATAAATTAGAAAATAACTTACTACTACTTTCTGTTACTTCCCCACTCTGTTACTTCCCCATGTTACTTCCCCACAATGGCGCCAAAAACTTGATGCGGGTGGATTTAGTGTGTTAATTTTGTATATATTTGTCAATATTACAAAATACATACAACAGATAAAATTGGAAAATATGCAATTTAATCTCAGCAAAATAACTTTAGTTAAAATAGTTTTATCTTTCAAAAATAATTAAACTACCAAATTCCCTTTAAAAGTAATGTAAGTATACATATCACTCAAGTAATAAATAGCTCTTATGGCTAGATATCAATCCCCCAGGGAAGTTAGAAAAAGCTAAAGTAAATTTTGGAAACTATTTTCTAATAAAAAAAAAATTAAAGTATGAAATTTGAAAATTGACTACTCAGGTGAATGCTAATTAAAATACACATGTAAGATTATAGAAAATAAACTAAACTAAATACTAAACATTAAAAAATAAAATTGTGAATATTAAACAAAGTTTTTATAGTACCGAAATGTTCAAATTTAAGAAACATTTCCCCTTTACAATAAGTATATGGTTTGTGAAGAAATTAAAATCATTTGAAAACATTTATAAAAACCTTTTTGTGCCAAATAAGAGCAATCATATTCTTTTCCCTCTTTCGAGTGCATAAAGAACATTAATTAATTTAGAGTTTGGTCCCTAATTCCATGGTTAGGATGTGAGGATACTGCCTGGCACTCCAGAGCTCCCACTACTCCCTTCCATTAGGGCTAACAATCTTGCAGCAGTTTCCAATAAACTGGACCAAATTGGGGGTTTTAATCTATCACCTCAAAATCTCCAAATTTTCATCCAACAAAGTATATTTTCCTATTTATTTGCATGCAATTCCATGGATGAAATACTCTCCCATAAAATTAAATAAGATTCTCCCCATGTTGTAGAGGCCACAGCCCTTTTGGAACATATGCTTCTGAAAATATTTTAACATTTCAATTGGCGAGATCGAAAGATAAATGAAGATCGAAGTTCAAATCATCATAAATTATTGACATTTAAAAACATATAAAATAAAATTAATTCTTCGCAATTACATATCTCAAAATAGGGAAAAGGATAAAGAAGAATACTAAAAATTCATGAGAAGGATACAACAAAACACGGATTTTATTAATAAAAATAAGTTTACAAAACAAAATAAAAATAAAAGGCACAACCTATCTCACAATCCTTCCTAAGTAAACTCCTATAAGTTCTCTCCAAGCCTTTCTCTCTTTATAATCACTCTAAATTCTCTCTTAGAAGTGTAATGAAGAAGAAATCTCTCACCTTCCCCCTCCTCTTACCATCCTTGAAGCATCCTTGAAGAAAATTGCCAAGCCCTTGATTTTCTCTCTCTCTCTCTAACTCTCCTTCACGCCACACACCTCTAATCACCCCTTTCAAGCCCTAGACTTTCCTCTCTTTTATTGAAGTATGTCCCTTTAAAAAGAACTCAATATTTCTCCCTAAATTTTGTCTAAAAGTTAACTCTTTTGAATTGAAATAACATTTCCATTGATCCATAAGACATATCCCTTCATAAAAGAACCTTCCAAAGTGTCTAAATAAAATTTATTACTCTAAAGGGTGTTTAGAACATCTATGCTTTTGAAAATTTTTGCAAAATTCATTTTTAACTGCCTTAATCTGCAAAAGTCATTCTTGGTGCATCTGGCGTCAAATCTGGCGCATCATGCGCCAACTCTCTGTCAAATGGCGCATCTAGAGCAAATCCGGCACATCATGTGCCAGTTTACTGAAGATTGTGTTAATCTCGGCTTTGGTGCATCTGGTGTCGATCCGACGCATCTGGTGCCACTATGGCGCATCTGGCGCCAATCCGGCGCATCTGGCGCAAATCCTTTGAGAAGCTACTCAGTAAAGCCAATAGTCTCCAAGAAGAGAAATCAAACATAAATCAAACATATGGATTCACACGAGAAGTCCAAGGCAACCAGACTATTTGAAAAGAAAATAGGAACAGTAGCGACTGTCGATAAAGGAAAATAGGCGATGAAGATATATGCAAAAAATCCTCGTCAATCTTCATGGCAGTAAGCTCAGGAAAAGAATAGCCAGTCTAACCGGCGACCGACTCAAGAAGGATCACCTCGAACAGAGAATAAGAAAATATCTTTGGAAGAATGATAGAAAATGGTGCATTCTTTCAAAGATGAAGTCGTATCTAAAATGTTTAGAAGTCTGATGAAGAAGCCTAAGTTCAGACTACCAGATCCAAAGAAGCCCGAAGAAGTTGACAAGAAAGATGAACCAAATTATTGCCCATACCACAGATTGTTGGGGCACATTATAGAAGAATGTTTCATCTTTTAGGATTGGCTCAAGAAAAATCTCAAAGAAGGAAATATAATGATCCCAAAAGAATATTTAAGGGAACCTGAAAAAGGTTCCATAAATATGATTTCGGTCGAGCCAATTTCTCCGATTGATCCATATACTGGAGAAGAGTGATGGAGTACGACTTAGGACGAGCTTAAGAGGTTCTTAAACTAAATACAAGATTCATCAAAACAAAATTCTGCATATATTGGAAAAGATGAATGGAATGAAGTTTGGAGCAAATCGTTCAAGAAAATAATTAATCAAATCTAGAATGCATCATCTAGAATGCATCAAAACAAGCCTTCGTTTAGAATCTTTAGCCTGTCAAGCCTGAGGTGAAGATTCTGCCACAAGAGCCATCATCATCAAGAGTCGGCGTCGTCAAAAACAAAGAAAAAGAAGAACACTACCACTATGAAGATTGATAGCACGAGGGGTAGGATTGGTGCTTCCTCTACTAGATTGGTTATCTCGGATTTGGGGAAGAAAATCCTCGAACCCCTGACTTTGTATGATTATCTTTTTGTCCCTCTAGGTTATATGAATATAATGATCATGATTTTGGCTATGTTTTAACTATTTCTAGTGATGACGTTATCGATAATGACCCATCTAGCCTCAATCTCGATTCCTGAAATGACCCTCAAATCGTACTCTAGTTCGATGAACTCACTAACATGACTTGAGAGGATATCAACAATACCAGCTACGACAGCACCAAGAGTGAGGAACCAATTCTCGAACAACACCACAGTGCACTACTTGCCATCAACCTAGATCTTTCTGATAAAGAAGAAACATCGGAAGATTCAACAATGATATCTTAAGAAGAAGAAATTACAGAAGTAAACTTAAGGAGCGAGAAAGTATTGCCCAAAGAATAGCTCCGACAGACAAAGGAAAACAAATAGTAACTTGAGAAGAACTACCTCCACCTCCACTAGTGGAAGAACCACACAACCAAGTGAAAATTGGAGGATCATACAAAGTGGATTACAATGTGCTAGCTCATCTTAGGAAGCTGCCGACCCGAATAAGTATCTACAACGCTCTGATTCTGTCAAAGGAGATGAGAGAAGCTTTGGTTACAGACTTGCTTAACTTAGAGATTTGCTTAACTTAGTTGGCCTACACATCCTTGGATAAAGTTTGTTTGTTGATAGAACAGCCTGAGGTAACCTTCACAGATGAAGATTTGCTGCTTGGTACCGCCGACCACAACCGATCACTCTTCACTCTACATCTCCGTTAACACTCCGTTAACATCGGTAGATTTATGTTGTCTAGAGTTTTAGTAGATCTTGGAGCATCCCTCAACCTGATTGTTCTACGGACGTGTGGCCTATTTGGACATTGAAGCTCATGAGCTTACAAAAGATAAAATGATCTTAAGAGGATTCAAATAAAAGGGAGAGAGAGCCCTTGGATCGATTACATTGCTAATGAAGGTTGGAGAACTAGTAACAACCACTAAATTCCATATCATCGACGCCGAGACCTCTTTCAACGTTCTACTTGGTCGACCGTGGATTCGTGAACCCAACATGGTTTTGTCGTCTCTACAACAATATATTAATTATTATATAGAAGGATAAGAGAATTGCATCAAGGGAGATCTACAACCTTTCTTAATTCATGAAGTGGGCATTCATGAAGATGCTGCCTACTACGGGCCTCCAAAGAAAACTATTTTCTCTCGTGAAACTGTGATAAAGAAAAGTAAAGGTCCAGAAAAAGTACAATGGTAGGGCCATTCAACTCCACTTCAAAAAATTTCCGCCACTCTTTTACAACAACTTGGGGGAGGTTCTTTTAGCTTGCGCACCCGAGGTCGAGGTCGGGGACGTGGTCGTGGAAGAATCAACTTAATCATTGAACGGACTAGGCCAACCATCAACATTGATTATGAAGACAGTTTCGAAGATGAAGTAATGATGACAAAATAGAAGAAAACTCAATATTAGATATCCTTAGAAGATACGAAGAAAAGTGAATATGAGACAATGTATGATCGGATAGATCACTATGTGAATGCTATGACCCTTGCTCCAATCCTCCCTCAAAAGGTTGAGAGTTTAGAGGTCAAGGAAGTCTGTAGTGCTGGTTCAAAGCCGATCAAATTTTACTGTGCTTCTACCTCTACTAATCTTGAAAATCATGTAAATTTGGATGATGATCCTAATGACTTAATGGAATTACCTTTTGGTTACTTTTCGCCTTATGTTAAAAAGTTAATTCAACAGGGACATTTGCCAAGACAAATGCCAAAAGATAAATTACAATTGAAACATTATGGAATATTAAAAGTTGAACTCCCAACTCAAGAGAGGGTCTGAGATTTGGTAAAGTCGGACTAGTCGATGATTCAGAATATTGCATGGTTGTTTCTAGTGAATCAGAAGAGGATTGCCTCGATATAGAGGATCACTCTACTGATCAGCTAATAGAAGATGATTCACCAAAATTTAAAGAAGAAATCAAGTCAACTGTTGATGAGTTAAAAGAAATCAACCTTAGGATGGAAGAGCAACCCCGACCTATTTTTATAAGTTCTCTACTTAACGATGATGAATCTTTGAAATTGATCAAATTGTTAACTAAATTCAAAGAGTGCTTTGCATGGAGTTATGATGAAATATCGGGACTGTCAGCAGATTTTGCAGTTCAAAAACTCATGGTGGACAAGAATATAACCCCAGTAAACAAGCTCCAAGAAGAATGCGCCTTGAAATAGAGCAACAAGTCATCGTCGAGGTGAAGAAATTAATAGACACTGAATTTGTAAAAGAAGAGCAATTCCCCACATATTTAGCTAACATTATACCTATCAAGAAGAAAAATAGACAAATACGTGTTTGCGTCAACTTCAGAGATTTGAACAAGGCATGTCTGAAAGACGAGTTTCCACTACCAATACCAGAAATTATGGTAGATATCGCTTCAACACACGAAATTTTCTTCATCATGGACGGATCATTGAGATATAAACAAATAAAGATGGCTCCCAAAGATGCAGCACTTACAGCCTTCAGAAAGTTGATTGAGATTTTCTGCCACATAGTGACGCTGTCGGCCTAAAGAACGCTGGAGCAACATACCAACGTGCAATGACAAAAAATTTTGATAACCTCATTCACAACCAAGTGGAATGCTACGTGGATGATTTGGTCATCAAAAGTAAATAAAAGATAGACCATTTATACGATTTGAGGATCGTGTTTGAACGGTTACAATGATATGACCTTAAAATGAATCCCTTATAATGCCCCTTTGGCGTTACCTCTGGGAAGTTTTTAGGATTCGTTGTCCGTCATCGCGGAATCGAGATCGACCAAGATAAGATTAAAGCTATCTTGGAAATGCCTCCTCCTAAAACCTTGAAACAACTACGTTCCTTCCAGGAGAAGTTGGAATATATGAGACGCTTTAATTCTAATCTCTCAGGTAAGTGTCAGCCATTCTCAGCATTAATTAAAAAGGTCGTCAAATTCATTTAGGAAGAGAAATGCCAGTGGGCCTTTGTGGATGTTAAAAAATATTTAATGACACCTCCTGTTTTGGCAGCCCCTATCCCAGGGAAACTTTTGATACTTTATACTGCGGCCTTAGACGACTCCCATATCCTAAATCAACAACGAGGGTAAAGAAAACGTACTTTACTATTTGAGTCTTCATTTGATACTGACGGAAGTAAGGTATCCACCCATTGAGAAGCATTGTATATCATTAAACTTTACCACCCAAAAGCTTTGACATTACATGCTTTCTCATAAAATTACCCTAATTTCAAAAATTAATCCGTTGCAATATTTTATGAGCCGACCAACTTTATTCAGACGTCTAGCAAGATGGTCAATGTTCTTATTGCAAATTGATATAACTTTTGTTCCCATCGGTGCTATTAAGGGGTAGATTTTTCTAGACTTTCTCGTTGCACGCCCACTTTCAGCTGGGTCCCCTCTTAATGATGAACTACCATATGAGTAGGTACTATAAATGGAATTATCCAGTATGCAATGCTGGGAGATGTACTTCGACGGAGCTTTGTCAACCAGAAAAGACAAAGGATCAGGCACAGTGATACCAGGCAAAGTAAGGATTGGTTTATCTTTATCACGCTAGATAAGGGCATGTTGAGGTTCTCATATCACCTGATAGAGTTGTGCACCAAAATGAAGCAGAATATGAAGCTTTAATCACCAGATTGGAATTGAAAATCTCAATTGATATAACAAACATTGCCATCTATGGAGACTCTTAGCTCATCATCCAGCAAGTTGCCAAACAATACAATTTGAAGTCACAGCTAGCAGAATACCATCAGTAAATAAAGAAGCTGCTGGAGCAAATCCCCAATGTGACTTTCTACCAATTTCCTAGGGTAGATAATGCCCATGTTGATGCTCTAGAAAAACTCACAAAAGAATTGGCATGTCCCCCGAAGGATTCCATTGATGTCACAGTTCAAGGAATACAAGTTTTGTCTCGAATCGACCTCAAAAATCTACACAAGCTCGAAAAGTAGAAGCGATAATGCAGTTTTTGATATCAATGAAGACTAGTGCAAGCCATTAACAGAATATTTGCATACTGGAAAGCTACCAGAGGATAAGTTTGAAGCACATCACATTACAAAAAGGGCTATGTCATACACCTTAGTTGGTAATGTCATCTATAGGAGATCATTCGACCAAATGTGGCTGAGGTGTCTAAGCAAAGCCGAGACACAAAATAGTATTAAGGAAGTACATGCCGGATTATGAGGCACTCACCAGTCAGGGCCAAAAATTAAAATGAAGATCAAAAGATTCAGATATTTTTGGTCAGCAATGATGTCTGATTGTATGGATACAACCAAAAGATGTCACCAGTGTAAGGTGCATGGGTTGGTCTTGCACCAACCTCCGAATGTTCTACACCTAACCGTTGACTCGTGGCCATTCGAGTGTTGGGGCACGAATATAATAGGTCTGATAGACCCTCTTTCTTACAAAAGACATAGGTTTATACTTGCAGCGATAGATTATTTCTCCAAATGGGCAGAGTCAATGCTGTTACGATAGGTTTCGACAAAGCACATTCTTCAATTCTTCAAAAACCAAATTGTCTACCATTTAGGAGTGCTGCGAAGAATAATTTCTAACAATGGGACAACCTTTAAAAGCACCAAAATCAATAATTTTGTCAAATGACACGGGATAGATTGGAGATACTCTACAATTTACTATCCCAGAGCAAATGGCCTGGCTGAGGCCTTCAACAAAATACTGGTACATATTTTGAAGAAAAAATTGGATGAAAACAAAAGGGACTGGCACAATAAATTGTTAGAAGCTTTGTGGGCTTGTCAGATGACGTTCATGACTCCTACTCAATGTACACCCTACATGCTCGTGTACGGGTCCGAGGCCATGCCACCGTTAGAAATTCAGATGCCATCTCTTAGAGTCACAATCGCCAACTAACTCATAATAGAAGAAAGAGCAAAGCTCAGACTTGAAGAACTAGAGAGTCTTGACAGAAAATGACTTGAAGAAAAAAAACATTTGGAACTTTACCAGGCGAAGATGGTACAAGCTCATGACAAATTGGTCCTCCTAAGGGCATCCAAAGTTGGTGACCTCATCCTCGTGCTCAAAAGACCTATTCTTGCA
>NW_018165547.1:85732-90287 GCF_001263595.1 Phalaenopsis equestris
TCAATATAATGAAATTTTTTGAAAAGAATTACACTTCAAATTCTCTCCTTTCTACCTTTCAACTTAATATTCTACTAAATTAAACAAAATTTACACATAAATAAACAATATCTTCACAAAAATAAACTAAAATTTCGTTTAATAAATACTTTGTTTTGTTCTTATTCACGCTAAGTTTCAGCACACTAACATTTTTCCTACTTTCTGCAGAGAAATGTCTAGCCAGAGGCTGATCTTTGCCTTTAAAGATGTCTGGAATCTCTCACTAAATGAAGAAATGACGTCGCAGGGCGGCACTATAGATTTTGATATGGAATTTAACCTAGTGAGCATAGATTACGAGGGGCTTTTAATGAATGTTGTCAGTTGATGGGAAAAGGAAGGGTTGCTCTCACTGGTAAGGATGACCACCAAAGACAGTGCGTCACTGAAAGCGAAGAACGTGATGGTACAATAGGGCCCAATGGAGGGATCCAACCGTCTACCATCCATGATAGCTACACCGACTGGAAGCCTGGTCACTGTTGATATTGAAAGATTGCCAGACGCTCTATTACGAAGAAAACATCACAAAAATGCTAGCCGTCAAAAGCAGAGGGCTTTCTTATGAGAGGAGAAAAGACGCCAAAAAGAGGTAGAAAAATTACTCACTCCTATTCCTGAGGGGAACATTTATGATCTAGGCATGAGAGAAACTTCTTCAAGCTTGCCTGCCATAGATGATGAATTCAAGTTTGTTACAGAGCCAAAAATACTACTAGCTTCAGATGTTCTGTGCACGGGTTGCCCTACTTACAACGCTGAAATACCTGCACGATCATCGGTTACGGGGGCATTTGTGGAATGCCCAGACTGCAATGTCTTACAACTACAACACTACAATACCTTAGAGGAGTATGCCTCTATAGATTATGGATCTCAGACTGCTGATTACCTGATAGAGGCAGAGCCTTATGTCTCAATGGATGCAGAGCCATATGTTCCGAGGGGTACAGGGCCACACGTCCCGTTAGACGCAGAATCATACATTCCGTTAGAGTCAGAGTTAGCACCAACTTGGGTTCCTGGTGTTGTTGAAACAAGGTAACTTCCTTGACTGCCGCCAATGATAAGCACGGCAGAATATTACAGAATAAGCAAAGTGAACAAAAGAAATTTTGGATTCTACAAAAAGGTACAAGGGAGGTTCATCAACATACTAGATGGATTGGAATTATACACCAGGGTCTTCTCAGAGTGTGATGAAGAAAATATTCTTGACTTCATTTTTGACCTAAGGGACAGCGATCGAGCAGGCCTGCTCATGGAAAGGACCTATTCTGAGCCAAAGAAATGAATGCGAGGAAAAGGAAGAATTACTATCCAGTGTGGCTGCTGCTACAACTTTACAAATGATAGACAAGGGAATCCGCCTGGGATTCTCACACATGATCAAGTGGATTCACTACCACCAATGATAAAGTGGATGATTAAAAGAATGGTTAGGTGGAGTATACTGCCCGCTAACTGAATTCCTAACAGTTGCATTATCAACATCTACGACGAGGGTGATTGCATTCCTCCACATATAGAGCACCATGACTTCATGAGACCTTTCTACACGGTCTCATTCATGAGTAAAAGCAACATCTTATTTGGGAAATAAATTGAGATCATTGGCCCTGGTGAATTCAAAGGAGCTATTGAAAATTCACTACCTGTTCGGTGCTAGTCTTTAAAGGGAATGGAGTGGACGTCGCCACGCATTGTATTCCAGAAGTATGACACCGTAGGGTGTCTGTGACTTCTAACGGGTGGACGACAGTAAAATACTTTATGTATTTCAGCCAGATCCAGAATCGGAGGAGTTGCTACCATACAAGCTATGCGAGGGTTGTACCTCTAAGTACATGCAAAGGGAACTCTGTCCTGGAGCATGGCTTAGAATGTCTGCTCGATCAGGAGCTCGTCACAATAAGAATAGATTGTCAAAGGATTCTTTTCCACTTTACTACATTACAATAAATATGATATATATCAGAGATTCTCAGCCTAAGATATGTACTTGGCGTAAGATATTTTGGATGTACTTTGATGTTGTTAGCATATTGTGAGGCGTTAGCCTACACATGATCTATAACATTTAATGGAGCAGATTAATAAAGTTTCTTTCAGAAATTTGTCTGTTTGTTCAATTGCCCCAATTGTGCAATAGATAAAAGCCACGAACAATGCATTGGTTCAAAATTACAATGAACAAAGAACAAAACAACAAAATTTAACAAAGATAAAAAAATTAAAAATAAAATAACCAACAAACATTTAATAAAACAATTCTCTTTTAAAAAATCAACCAACTAAAAATAATTTTTTGAAAATAGATTTTTAAAATTAAACATGATAAAAACAACAAGTAAAGAAAATAAATCTGTTGAGTTGATTCTCTCGATTTCCAGGTCTCTTACTCTTTTCTCGCACAACACAACTATCTTTATCTGCACTAATTCTCTTAATATCCCTGTGGAGTTTCACGTTTTGCACAAAACCTCACAAAATTTCACAAATCTTCTTCAACAATGTCAACCTTTCACACAATAAATATCTTTCGATTCAACATCACCAATTCTCATTTTAGAATCAATCCTTAACTTCTGATTCCTCTCTTTTCAAGATCGGTCCTTAATTTTCGATCATCTCTTTGAGATTGATCATTAACATTAAATTCTCATTTTAGAATTAGTCCTTAACATCTGATTCCTCTCTTTTTGAGATCGGTCCTTACCTTCCGATCCTCTCTTTAAGATTGATCATTAACATTCAATTCTCATTTTAGAATGAGTCCTTAACTCCTGATTCACTCATTTTCAAAATCGGTCCTTAACTTCCGATCCTCTCTTTGAGATTTATCATTAACTTTCAATTCTCATTTTAAAATCAGTTCTTAAATTTTGATGCACTCCTTTTCAAGGTCGGTCCTCAACTTCCGACTCTCTTTTGAGATTGATCATTAACTTTCACTTCTCATTTTTGAATCAGTCCCCAACTTCTGATTCACTCTTTTCAAGGTCAGTCCTCACCTTCCGACACTCTCTTTTGAGATTGATCACTAACATTCAATTCTCATTTTAGAATTAGTCCTTAACTTCTGATTTACTCCTTTTCGAGATCGGTCCTTACCTTTCGATCCTCTCTTTGAGATTGATGATTAACTTTCAATTTTCATTTTAGAATCGGTCCTTAACTTCTGATTCACTCCTTTTCATGGTCGGTCCACAACTTCTGACTCCCTTTTGAGATTGATCATTAACCTTTAATTCTCATTTCTGAATCAGTCTTAACTTCTGATTCCTCTCTTTTTGAGATCGGTCCTTACCTTCCGATCCTCTCTTTAAGATTGATCATTAACATTCAATTCTCATTTTAGAATGAGTCCTTAACTCCTGATTCACTCATTTTCAAAATCGGTCCTTAACTTCCGATCCTCTCTTTGAGATTTATCATTAACTTTCAATTACTTCTGACTCCCTTTTGAGATTGATCATTAACCTTTAATTCTCATTTCTGAATCAGTCTTAACTTCTGATTCCTCTCTTTTTGAGATCGGTCCTTAACTTCTGAACCTTTCTTTAAGATTGATCATTAACTTTCAATTCTCAATTTAGAACCAGTCCTTAACTTCTGATTCACTCCTTTTCGAGATCGATCCTTACCTTCTGTTACTCTCTTTGAGATTGATCATTAACTTTCAATTCTCAATTTAGAACCAGTCCTTAACTTCTGATTCACTCCTTTTCGAGATCGATCCTTACCTTCTGTTACTCTCTTTGAGATTGATCATTAACTTTCAATTCTCAATTTAGAATCAGTCCTTAACTTTTGATTCACTCCTTTCGAGATCCATCCTTTCCTTCTGATCCTGCCATTGAGATTGATCATTAACTTTTAATTCTCATTTTAGAGTCAATCCATAAATTCTGATTCACTCCTTTTTGAGGTCGGTCCTTAACTTCCGATCCTCACTTTGAGATTGATCATTGACTTTCAATTCTCATTTTAGAATCGGTCATTAACTTCTGATTCACTCCTTTTTGAGGTCAGTCCTCAACATCCGACTCTCTTTCGAGATTGATCCTTAACTTTCAATTCTCATTTTGAATCAACCTCTAACTTCTGATTCACTCTTTTGAGGTCAGTTCTTAACTTCCGACTCTCTTTTTTGAGATTGATCTTTAACTTTCAATTCTCATTTTCAAAATCAGTTCTTAATATCTGATTCACTTCTATCGAGGTAGGTCCTTAACTTCAAACTCTCTTTTGAGATTGATCATTAACTATAAATTCTTATCTCAGAATCAGTCCCTAACTTCTGATTCACTCCTTTTGAGGTCGGTCCTTTACTTCTGACTATCTTTTGAGATTGATCCTTAACTTTCATTTCTCATTTTTGAATCAGTCCCTAACTTCTGATTCACTCTTTTGAGGTCGGTCCTTAACTTTCAACTCTCTCTTAATATTGATCCCTAACTTTCAATAATTATCTTGGAATCCGTCCTTAACTTCTAATTCCTTTTTTTTT
>NW_018165548.1:0-26066 GCF_001263595.1 Phalaenopsis equestris
GATCAAACTGTTAGTTTTAACATTTCAAAATCAATTAAATACTTTGGAAAAGGTAAAGATGATGAATGTTATAGAATGGATGTTATAAGATATCTGAGCGAATGCCATTTTAAGACTACTTATGAAGAAAAATTTGAAGAAAAAGATTTGGAACACGAGCAAGAAGAGGAATTAGACCAATGTGCAAACTTTTTTAAGGAAGATTCAAGTTATGTTCAAGAAAGTTTTGAAATTTTGGATACGTAGATAAATATAAATTATTTTGTCCATCTATTGAAAAACCTCCAGAACTTGAGTTGAAATTACTTCCTGAACATTTAAAATATACCTTTTTAGGAGATTCCTCTACTTTACCTATTATAATTTCCTCAGAGTTAATAAAGGAAGAAGAAGAGAAGCTGATGAAAATTCTGAAAAATTTTAAGAAAGCTTTCGGATGGACAATTGTTGATATTAAGGGAATCAGTTGTTCAATTTGTATGCATGGAATTAATTTGGAAGAAAACTGCAAACCCAGGGCTGATCTATAAAGGAGATTTAATCCTATTATGAAAGAGGTTGTTAAGAAAGAAATTTTAAAGTGGTTAGATGTCTGAATTATCTACCCTATTTCAGATAGTGGATGGGCTATTCATATTCACTGTGTTCCTAAGAAAGGAGGAGCAACTGTAACTGGGAATGAGCATAAAGAGTTAATACCCACTAGACAAGTTACAGGGTGGAGAATATGCATTGATTATAGAAAATTAAATCTTGCCACTAGAAAAGATTATTTTTCCATTACCCTTTTGAAATCAAATGTTGGATAGACTAGCTGCGCACAAATACTTTTGTTTTCTGGTTGGATATACTGGCTATCACCAAATTCTAATATCTCATGAGGATCAAGAGAAAATAACATTTACCAGTCCTTATGGTATTTTTGCTTTTAGAAGAATGCCTTTTGGTTTATGTAATACCCCTGCTACATTTCAAAGATGTATGATTACTATTTTTTGTGATTTAATTGAAAAAGGGATTGAAGTCTTTATGGATGACTTTTCAGTGTTTGGAACTTCATTTGACTCATGTTTAGAACATTTATCTAAAGTTCTTAAGCGCTGTAAAGAAACAAATTTAGTCCTTAACTGAGATAATCACCAATTTTTGGTAGCAGGAGGAATTGTATTAAGTCATCAAATATCAAAAAATGGTATGGAAGTAGATCCTGCTAAAATTCAAGTGATTGCTAATTTACCTTATCCACCAGATGTAAGGGAAATTAGGAGTTTTTTAGGACATGTTGGATTCTACAGGCAAAATATTAGGGACTTTTCTAAGATTGTTAAGCTTTTATTCCATTTACTGGAGAAAGATGCAATTTTCAATTTTGATGAGGAATACCTAAAAGCTTTTAAATTATTAAGAGAAAAATTAATAACTACACCAATTATAGTTTCACCACATTGGGAAAAACCTTTTTAACTTATGTGTGATGCAAGTGATTATGCTATTGGAGCTGTTTTAGGACAAAGATATGATAAAATTTTCAAAGTTATTTACTATGCTAGTAAAAATCTTAATGAAACTCAAATTAATTATACAACAACTAAAAAAGAGTTATTAGCAATAGTTTATGCCTTTGATAAATTTAGATCATATTTGATTGGAACTCATTGTATAGTACATATAGATCATTCTGCTAATAAGTACTTAATGAAGAAGAAGGATACTAAACTGAGACTTATAAGATGGATTCTCCTTTTAATAGAGTTTTATTTTGAAATAGTAGATCGGAAGGGAACTGAAAGTCAAATTGCTGATCATTTGTCCAAGTTTGAATAAAAAAAAAACCACTATGTTTTGAAAAAAAAAAATTAATGAACATTTTCCAGTTGAAAAATTGTTCACTGTAAATAAGTGGTGTGTTTCATGGTATGCCGACATTGTGAACTATTTTGTTAGTGATCTTAAACCCTATAGAATGACATACCAACAAATGAGGAAAATTATTTCTGAAGGAAAGACTTATTTTTGGGTTGACCCATATTTATATAAACAAGGAAAGGATTTGACCATTCAAAGATGTGTACCATAGAGGAAACTTATGAAATTATCCAAAAAGGACAATTCTAATTTTTTGGAACATTTTGGTGTTGATAAAACAATACACAAAATTCTACAATCTAGATTTTATTGGCCTATAATTTTTAGGGATGTTAATGCTTATATCAAAACTTGTGATAAATGTCAAAGATTAGGCAATATTTTTAGAAGAAATAAGATGCCCCATAATTATATGCTAGAAGTTGAAATATTTGATGTTTGGGAATTAGATTTCATGGGGCCATTTATACCATATTTCAAAAATTTATATATTATGTTAGTAATGGATTATGTATCCAAATGGATAGAAGCTATTGCTTTACCTCCATGTGATGCTCAAAGTGTTGCAAATTTTTTTAAAATGAACATATTTTGAAGATTTGGGATGTAAAGAGTTATCATTACTGATGGGGGAAGTCATTTCAGAAATGTTATTATGGAGAAGTTTTTAAAGAAATATCATAAAAATCATAAGATTACTACTACTTATCATCCTCAAACAAGTGGTTTGGCTGAATTATCTAATCGGGAAATTAATAGAATTATGGAAAAATCTATGAATCCAACAAAAATTGATTGGTCAGTCAAACTTGACTATTCTTTGTGGGCTTATAGGACTGCATATAGAACTCCTATAGGAATGTCCCCATATAGGCTGATATTTGGGAAAGCTTGTCACTTACCAGTTGAACTTGAGCTAAAAGCATATTGGGCTAGTAAAGAGTTCAATTATAATTTAAAAGATGCTGGTGAGAAAAGATTGCTACAATTAAATGAGCTTGAAGAGATAAGGAATGAATCTTTTGAGAGTGCTAAGATATATAAAGAAAAGATGAAAATGTGGCATGATCAATAGAATCTTACTAAAAATATTCAGCTAGGGCAAAAAGTATTGCTATATAATGCAAGGTTAAGATATTTCTAGGCAAACTTAAGTCTAGGTGGATGGGCCCATTTGTTGTGATAAAAGTTTATCCGTCTGGAGCTGTGGATTTTAAAGATCCTAATTCTGAGAAAATTTTTAAAGTGAATGGAAATAGACTGAAATCTTATTATATAGGGGATCAACATAAATATAATGATGGAATGATGTTGGGTTAACCTGAATGAGCACTGGTTACGTCGGGCTGACGACTTAAAACCAAGTGTTTTGTAGGAGGCAACCCATAGTTATCAATGTGTTTTTGCTTTGATTATTGTTTTGAGTTTGATTAAGAAATTTAGGGTAGTATTTTTCAGTTTATTATGTACTAGTAATGATTTTTAGACTTTATTTAGTTACCTAAGCATGTTAAAATGAGAATTTGGACGTTAAGTTGATTGGTGCATAAATGTGCACTGGCGCTTAAGCACCAGATCCGGCGTTTAAGTGCGACAATTTAATCACATGTGCAAATTTTGATTTCTAGAAGGTGTAACTGCAATTTACTTGGAATAAACTTGTCTTGGCAGTTTCTAGTCGTGCCTAGAAGTTATGAGGGGGAATCATGCCTATAAATAGAAGGGGTTTGTGAAGGAATTTCACCCCGGATTATTTTTAGCCATAAAAGTCTAAGAAAGAGAGAGATTTAGAGAAAATGCCTTCATGTGAGATGGATTTGAAGAAGAAGGAAGAAGCCACAATGAAGAAGTTCATTAGTCAAAGTGCACAGGAGATGTATAACAGTTTCTTAGCCGTTAGTACTGAAGGAATATCGGAGAAGATCAATCAGATGGAGAATAATTTATCTGTATTAGAGACTAGTGTTCTTGAATCGCATGCTCATCTAGGACATATTGGGTGGCAACTTTAGATGTAATTCAGCCATACCAGTTATGTAGTGGAAGCGGATAAGGTGACGTTCCTTAAGCAAAAGTGGATCGAAGATGATAGTATTAGAGCTCGCCACCACCATCCGTTTTATCAACTCTATATTCCTGGAGATACTAATGAGAGACAAGAATTTGTTCCTTCAAATGAAGAGTGACATTATGTTAAATGTTAGGAATTGTGTGTTTGGAATCATGTTTTTATGTGTGTTAGTGTTTATGTCTTGTGTTTAGTGTTTGTGTCACTTATGTGTTTAATTGTAAATGTGTGTTAAGTGTTTTGTACTTAGGAAAATTTTCTCATCCAAGACTATTTGGAGAGAGAACTAAGTGTTAAAGGTGTTTGTACTTGTTTGGGAATTAATATAAGTTTATTTTTGTGAAAATTTGTGTTATTTTTAGCCTCGAATTGAATTAATCACATGCTTTTTTAACATACATACCAGACCATCTTCAATACGCCCTGTATGTTCAAAATGTTCCTTGAGTCTCCAATCCAGGTTATCCAACATTTCAGAAATATTCTCTATTGCATGCATAAGATTATGCACCTTTTTCTCTATCTTCTCGATTCTCTTTGAAAGTGCACTTAAGTTGTAATAAGGCTAAATAGGTGATGAATTTTGGTTCTGGATCCTTGATCCATTAGTACATTCATATCATTTTCATCTCCCATTCCAATGCAACTGCAGTAGACTTCAGGATCCATCAGCTTCCAAGGCAGTAGTAATTTCTCCCAACTTTAACTTTAATAAGGTACTTGCAAGTGACTGCAGAGTTGGAAAAATAGTAGATGGATGTCCCAATCCGGTTGCAGATTCATTCACAATTAAACGAAAAATTGATTATACAATTATGATTCCAATATCAACAGGTTTCTAGATTGAATACAGTAGTTCAGGATAACACTCTCCTTAGTGACCTTACTAATTTTGATAGTAGGTAGTAATTTTGAGGAAATTAATAAATGTCATGCATTTGAAGTACAATTTAATAATGATGAAGAAAAACTCACATTCCCATCATCTCGTGCTTTCCAATTAGCATCTTCATCCCTAAGGTAATGGTAGAGTTTATTCATGCTGTCTCTTGTACGGGTAAAATTTGCATAGTGGCAGAAAGGCATGTTCTCGATCATAAACATTTTGTTGATTCTCGATGGAGTGAACTGCACAAACTTTCCTCGTACATAGATCATTCCTTGGTTAATCCCATGAAAATTGGTATAAAATTATTTCACCCTATAACTACAGCGGCAGTAGTGTAGCAAAGCACTTCCCAATGCCTCTACGCAAAAACTTCTTTAACTCGAGTAATCGACGTTTTGAATCCTCGATTCACAAATCCCCTCTCTTTGATGAGCCTCTTCTTCATTTTAACTCGATCATGCAACTACTGTGCGTTGAAATTGATAAACTTTCCTTGGTTAAAAATTCTTGATCTAGCAGAGTTTCTAGAGTGGGAGGCCATAGGAATTGAAAAGTATTGACCCTTCCCTCATTTTCTCCCCTAAAATGTTTTCCCCCCTAAAATATGTCTTGGAGTCAGTTTATAGGAGTTATTTGAAGGTGTCCCCACAAAAAATTGCCAAAAACTGCCATTTGAAATGTTTGAAGTCATTTTCATCTCCGCGGCACATCAAGCACCGATCTGGCACATCATGCACTAATCGGCGCATCATGTGCCAGCTCCCTAGAATTCAACGCATCATGCACCAGTTCTAAAAATTTGGTCATTTTGATTTTGATCAATAAATTCTCAGTCTTTTCACAACATTTGGTAAATAAAGATGTTTCTAAACATTTTTCTCAAATACATGGATTACATGAAAACATAAACGTAAACATACATATAAGATTTTTAATAAAAACTAAAAAAGAAATATGTATACATATGGGTTCCCTCCCACAAAGCGATTGGTTTAATGTCATCGGCCCGACTTTCCCAATCTTATTCTGGGTGATCCAACATGATAGTCTCTTTAGCATTTGGTCTTTGACTATCAAAATAAAATTTCAATCTCTGCCCATTCACTTTAAATATTCTTCCAATTCTAGGATCTTCAATATTGACTGCTCTATAAGGATATATTTTTTTAACTCTGAATGGCCCTTTCCACCTAGACTTCAATTTTCTAGGAAATAATTTTAATCTTATATTATATAATAAAACTTCCTGTCCAGGTTCAAATTCTCATTTTATTATCTTTCGATCATGCAATTCTTTCATTTTTTCCTTATAAATTGTCGCATTTTCACTAGCTTGTAAGAATATCACTAGCATCAAACAATAATTGAAAAGGTTTCTCCTAGTCCACTGAAACATTATTAAGAGCAGTGATCAATTTTTCCTTTAAAGTTTCAAATGCTTTAAGACAATCTTGGTTAAATTCAAACTTTACAACTTTTTCTAGAAGTTGGCATAAAGGCTTAGTAATTCTTGAAAAATCTTTGATATATCGCTTGTAGAATCCAAAATGTCTTAAAAAGCTCCCAACTCCTCTTACAGTAGTAGGTGGAGGTAGGTTCGATATAACCTAAATTTTTGTAGGATCTACTTCAATGCTTTTTCTGAAATTTTATGTCCAAGAAAAATTCCTCTTGCAACCATAATCTGACATTTCTCCCAGTTCAAAATGAGATTAGTCTTTTCACAACATTCTAGAACTTTCTCTAATTGATTTAAACATATTTCAAAGGATCAAAGGAAGTTCCAAATATAGTTCCAAATATAGAAAAATCTTCCATAAAAACTTCAATCCCTTTTTCAATCTAATCATGAAAAATTGACATCATACATCTTTGAATTGTTGCAGCTGTGTTACATAATCCAAAAGGCATTCACCGAAAAGCAAAAGTTCCATAAGAACTAGTAAATTTTGCTTTCTCTTAATCCTCAAGGGTAATAGATATTTGGTGATAACCATTATATCCAACTAGAAAAATAAAATATTTGTTCCCAGCCAATCTATCTAACATTTTCTCCAAAAAGGGTAAAGGAAAATGATCCTTCCAGGTGGAAGAATTTAATTTTCTATAATATATGCAGATTTGCCATCCAGTGACTATGCTTGTTGATTTTAACTCATTATGCTCACTTGTCACTAGAGTTACACCTCCTTTCTTCAGAACACAGTGAATTGGACTCTCCCTAGCACTGTCTAAAATAGGATATATTATTCTCGCATCTAACCATTTTATTATTTCTTTCTTAACCACTTCTTTCATCATAGAATTCAATCTCCTTTGAGGATCAGTTCTTGGTTTCTGTTGATCTTTGAATAAAATTCTATGCATACATATTGAAGGAATGATTCCTTTATTATCAGCTTTAATATAAGCTAATGTCCATCCAAAAGATTTCTTATATTTTATAAAGTTTCCAACCACTTTCGTTCTTGTGCTTCAATTAATTCTGAGGATAAGATAGTAGGTAATGTGGATAAATCTCCTAAGAAGCCATATTTTAAATGTGTAGGAAGTGTTTTCAATTCTAGTTCAAGGGGTTTCTTAATTGATGAAATCAAATTTTTGTCATTTTCTACAGGATCTAACATTTCAAATTTTTCCTGAACATATTTCAGTTCTTCCGTACTCACTTCCATTGAATCATCTTGGATTTTATCCTCATCTTGATATTCCATATATTCCTTTTCAAATTTGCTTTCGTATGTCTTTTTGAAATATTCACGACTTAAATACTCATTAATATCCATTTTGAAGCATTCGATCTCTTATTCTTTTGCATGGTATCTCATTGATTTTGTAATTTTAAATGTAACTTCTTGATCACTAACTCTCATAGCTAGTTCTCATTTCTGCACATCTATCAAAGCTCTTCCAGTGGCTAGGGATGGTCTTCCTAAAATAATAGGAATTTCTTTATCTTTCTCCATATCTAATACAACAAAGTCCACTAGAAAAGATAAATTTATCAACTTTTACTAAAACATCTTCTATAACTCCTTTCGGATAGGTAATCAAACGATCAGCTAACTGAAGAGTTATGGTTGTAGGTAAAATATCTCCTAAGCCCAATCTTTTAAAAATTGATAACAACATAAGATTAATACTGAATCCTAAATCACATAAAGATTTTTCATAAAATCATTCCCCAACAGCAGAAGGAATTTTAAAACTTCGAAGATCATTAAGTTTTACAGGAATCTTCTTTTGAATTATAGTGCTACACTCTTCACTAAGTGCAACAACCTCATCATCTACAAACTTCCTTTTCTTATTAAGTATATCCTTCATGAAATTTAGATAGCTTGGCACTTGTTCCAAAGCTTCAACAAATGGAATATTTATTATCAATTTCCTTAAAATTTCAAAAAATTTCAAAAATTAATTATATCTATACTCCTGCTTCAATCTTTGAGGAAATGGAGGTTCAATCTTTGAGGAAATGGTTCAATCTTTGAGGAAATGGAGGTGGTAGTCTTTTTACAGTGATTTTCATTGGTTTAATAAGAATTTCAGACTCACAATGAAAATCTTTGCCAGAATTTTCATTTTCCACCTCATATTTTTCTATTTCAACTTCTCGTTGAACTCTTTCTTCTAATTCTTTTCCACTTCTCAATTTAATAACTTTAATTTGCTCCTTGATTTGGTCTTTAGGATTTACTTCAATATTACTAGCAAATGTTCACGGAGGTCTATTGCTAAGTATAGTAGCAACACATCCCAATTGATTTTCCATGTTTCTAATTACAGCTCCTTGGCTCTGTAATTGACTTCCCATTTGCAATATCAATTCTTTCATCGATAAATTTTTCTCCTTACATTGCAAATTATTAAATCCTGCGGGTAGTAAGGTTTATAAGCTTGATTTCCTTGATTGTTGGAGCTTCCCACTTGGTTCACAACATTGTTTCCCCATTGTGGATTTATAGCATTTAAATTATTGTTACACCAACTAAAGTTTGGATTATTCTTGCCACAAGGATTTTATTAATTGACATAAGGATTAGAACAATTATTTATTACATTTAAAATCGAATAAGAAGATAGTGGTTCTATGATTTGTCTAAATTTGTTCTCCTCAAGCACATGTGTTGTTTGAGAATATTTCATTCCATATTGATCTATCTTCTTTGATATAACGACTATTTGAGCAGCTAATATAGATATTGCCTCAGAATCATGAATATTGGCTACTCTTTTTGGATTTACCCTTTCTAAGGGCCATTGAAAATTATTAGTAGCCATATCTTCAATTAATGAATATGTTTGATTGAATGGTTTTGACATTAATAATCCACCAGCAGCAGTGTCAATTATTGATCAAAGAGATCGAACTAATCCATTATAAAAAGTTTGAATTATTAACCAATCTGGCAACACATGATGTGAACACTTCCTAAAGAGATTTTTAAATCTTTCTCAAGCTTCATAAAATAAATCCCTTCAAACTGACAAAAAAATGTAATATCATTTCTAGGCATAACAGTTTTTGAAGGTGGGAAATATTTAGATAAAACGTTTTGTGATAAATCTTCCCAAGTTCTAATAGATCTTAGTGCTAATGAGTTTAACCACTTCTTAGCTTTATCCCTCAATTAAAAAGGAAAAATTCTAAGTCGGACAACATCATTTGACACTCCATCATATTTAAATGTAGAACACAATTCTAGAAAATTTGCAAGGTTTAAATTAGGATCTTCAGTTGGTGTTCCCCCAAACTAATTGTTTTGCACCATTTTGATAATAGTAGGTTTAAACTCAATTGAATTGGCAGCTACAACAGAGTTCTGTATATTCAAATGAATTTCATCTGTCGTAGGATTAGCCATCTACTGTAGGATTAACATAATCTCTTAAAGGTCTCTGATGATGTTCATTTTCATTTCCATCATTACTTAAGTATTAATGATGTTCATTTTCATTTCCATCATTACTTAAGCAGCAAATTTTGTTGTTTTCAAATTTTTCTAAGAGTTCTTTCTAATTCAGAATTTTAAGGTAATAAGCTTTCAGATCATATACTAAGAATTAAAAAATAAAACAGGTAATTACAAATAAGCAGCACACTTAAATAAGAAAATGTTCAAACTAAAATACAAATACTCTCTTTTTTATATTTTCAAAGTAAAATAAAATAGCTAAAACTTTTCGTTACTTCCCCGGCAATGGCGCCAAAAACTTGATTCGCGGAAACTTAGGATTAAGTTAATAAGAAATACACATTGTAACCTAAATAATAATATAACTTTAATGAAAATAATTTATATTTAAAACAACTTTTAAACACCCAATTTTCTTCTACATATAACACAAGTATATGTATCGTTCAGGTAATACAGGGCTCTAATGGAGTCCTAAATATCGATCCCACAAGGAAGTTGGAAATATATATAAGCTAGCTATTAATATTTTATTGTTCTATTAACATAAAAATAAAAACAAAGTAAAGTATGAAGTTTGAAGTTAAACTATTTAAGTGAAATGCTACTAAATATGCAGATGTACGACTACAACAGTTAAATTAAACTAGATGCCAAACTTTCAAAAGTTAAATTGCTGAAATAAAAAAAAGGTTTTTGTTGATGGTTTTTGTTAATGAAAAAGTTCAAGTATGAGAAAACACCCTTCCCCTTTACAATGACAAAAAGCTTAGTGAAGAAGTTGAAATCATTTGAAAAATATATTTAAAAATTATTTTATGTCAAATAGGAGCAATATTATTCTCTACCCTCTTTTGAGGGCCAAAAAGAACATTGAATAATCCAGAGTTTGGTTCCTGATTTCGTGGTTAGGCTGGGAGGATACTGGCTGTCACTCTAGAGCTCCCACTACTCCCTCTCTTGAAGGCTAACATGCTTGCATTAGTTTCCAATCAACTAAACCAAATTGGGGATTTTATTTTGTCACCTTAAAATCTTCCAATTCTACATCCAACGAAGTATATTTTCTTATTTATTTGCACCCAATCTCATGGATGACATACTCTCCCATGAAATCAATGTGGTTCTCCCTTTGTTGTAGAAATCATATCCCCTTTTTAGAACATATGTTTCTCAACACATTTTAATAATTTAATTGACAAGATCGAAAGTCAACAAAGATCAGAGTTCAAATTATCACAAATTATCGACAATCAAAATTCTAGAAAACAAAATCAATTCTTCACAAAACCATTTCATCAAAGTAGGGAGAATGATAAAAAATATTACTCAGAATTCATGAGAAGAATATGATAAAGTTCATGAGAAGAATATCATAAAGCACGGACTTCATATATAAAAACAAGTTTACAAAACAAGAGAAATGAAAAATACAACTTATCTCGCAATCCTTCCCAAGTAAATCTCTAGAATTTCTCTCTAAGACTTTCTCTCCATACAAGCACTCTCAATTCTCCCTTAGAAGTGTAATTAATAAGAAATCTCTCACCTTCCCTCTCCTCTTACAACCCTAGAAGACAATTTTCAAGCCATTGACTTTCTCTCTCTATCCCTCCCTCTTGGTTCTCATGCCACCCTATCTTTTTTCGACCCCCTTTAGAAGTTCTTCTCCAACTTGATTTTATTTTGGGTTTCCTCCTCTAAAAAGAATTTCAATTTCCCTTACACATTCAAAAGTTAAACCATTTGAATTCCAAAGATGTGCCTCTTCGATATAAGAGTTAAATCCCTTCAAATTAGAAACTTCCAAAGTGTCTACATACATTGAATCACTCCATGGGATGTTTAGAACAAGTGTCCCTTTAAAAATTTGCATAAAATTTGTCTCTAACCGCCTTAATTTGAAAAAGTCACAGCTGGCGCATTATGTGCCCGCGCTCTGGTTTTTGGCGCATCATGCGCCAAGCCCTAAAATTGGTTATTTTTGCTCCAAATTTTGCTCCTCCAAATTTTGCTCAATTGGTTATTTTTGCTCCAAATTTTGCTCCTTTTGTCATTTTTGCTCAAAATGCCTAAAAATGGTATACCTGCAACAAGAACACAAAAATAAATTTCTTTAAATCGTAGTATCACCAAAAATAAGCATAAAAATGGTACTTAAAATAATATATTATTTTTGTGTATCACCTCCCCTCTCAAACAAAGGTATATAGCTCTAACCATAATCTGAGCCCTATTTTGATTCTAAATATCATTTATTTGGCTTCATACCATATAAGCCTTATAGATATGTTTGTCTCAAGTAGATGAAGGTGTAGGAAAAAACTTGAAGTGATTTGGTTGAGTCTAGCTTGAGATCTTAAGGTTTTAGTGTGAACGGCTTATAGGCTAGATCACTTAGGAATGATGACGGGGAGTCATCTGATCACAGACTTATTCGATGAATAGAGGAGATCAAGCAAAATAAACTCTTGGTATGTGAACCCGAGGCTACGTGGAAGCTGATGTGTTTGGCGGTGTCAAATGGCAGATCGTCGCTTTTAAAGCTCGGAGCAGAAGAGGTTTACGCGACGACTAAGCTTGATAAGTAGAAAATTATGGAATTCTAATTTATTTTAATTCCCAAAAATTGAAGAATGATAAATTTGTGTAGAAAAATCATAAAATTAAATAAAAATACACTCTAGCTTAGTGAACAAAGGAGAATAATGTGGACCAAAAATAAAAAAAATATTTGCTGACTCTTTGATTTTAAATTTATTAAATACTCTCTATGGTATTTCATGTCATTATGGCTAAGCATTACCCACCATAGCTTAAAATTTTGAGGATTTATTCCTCATGATAGAGGTTATGTTCTCTGATATTTCCAAATTCAGAGGACATCTCTGTGCTTCTAACCCTAATTTTCAAGCTAAGATGACTATTTTGGCTTAAAATAATTGTATAAATTGAAATATCACTTAAAAAATTATGGGATAAATTTTAGTAGGTTATCTGTAATCAGAGAAGCTTAGGAAAATTATCTTGATGGTTTGAATAATTTTCTAAATTTTTGTATTTAATTAAGTGTGTATATCTTGTACTAATTTATGTAAATTAAATACTAACAAAAAATTGACCAAATTAGTTCTACATTGTGTGTAAAAATCATGTTAATTAACAGTAAAAATTAAAAAAAATAAATTGATTAAGTTTAAGCACTAAAGTTGATTTTCTAAGACACATTATATTTTTGTACAAAAATAAATATAGTAAATTAAATACACTTAGGAAAATTAGGAAAAGTAGTTTTATGAGTTCCTTGTGATTAGAAGCACTTAGGAAAAATAAAATTTATTTTTTTTAACATGATTTTTAGCCTATGTTTTAAATTAAAAGAGAATAATTAAAAATAGTTAAAAATTTCAAAAATACAAAAATATTTAAAAAGGTGCCTAATTGATTCTTGTCACTTAAGGCACACTAAATTTTTTTTTCTAATTTTTCTAAGTTAAAAGAAAAATTCTAAGGACTTAAAATGCATTTTTTCTATTTTCTTGTTAAAATAATTTTAATAAATAAATTAAAAAAATATAAAATATAAAATTTATTTCTCTGAGTTTTTTGGATTTAGAGAGGTTTAATAAAAATATAAAAAATATTTTTTGTAAATAATACATCTTTTCCATTCAAATTAAATCATAAAAATCAATAAATAATTAAATTAACAAATTGATTCAAAAAATGATGAAATTTAGTCTAGGTTTTTTTGTGACCTAAGGAAACCATTAATAATTTTTCAATAAACCAAAAACCTTATTTTGACTAATTAAATAAATTAATTTTAAAAATCTTATTTTTTAAGTTAAAATAATTATATAAATTAAATTAAAATCTCCAAACCGCTTTTTTCTCCTCTGATGTTTTAATTACTGTATGGATAGGGTACTCTGAAATCTCTTAAGTCATTTGAGTGGTGCTTAATGAGTTATGAGGTAATGAGCCCCAAGGGTAAAGTGTTCATTTTAGATTTTGGTTCCTTAATCAAAACTGAGCATCAACAAATAGGAAAATGGGTAATTTTGCTTCTAGTGATTATGTTTGGATGATTGAAACATAATAGGTGAAAGGTAGAAACTAACTTGCCACCTTTCCATGATAAGAATAAAATTATAAATTTTCTAAATTATCAGAATTTGGAAGTTAATCAAAATCGAATGATTTTCGAGCGATGGGCTTAAGTTGAGATGATGTTTCAGTTATGATTAAGTCCAAAATTAATGATGAGTGACTCCTTTTAATAAGAATCCACATCACCTAAATTAAAAATCTAACTTTTAATATTTTTTCTCCCATTAGATTGAGTAAAGGGTTTGGTAGTGATCTAGGCTTGATATTTAATTCATTTGATGGGATTTATAGGATAATATGATTGATGATTAACACCTTAAGCCTAGCTTTAGTGATGGATACAAAAGTCTTTAATGACTAAAACTTGTCTTATAGGCATTCACCTACATAACTATTAAGTAAAATGTCAAAGTTTACTGAGTAATAGGTTAGTTTTAATTTGACCTGAGATGATTAGCAGAATAATTTAATAAGTTCAAAATGAACTGAAATGTTTAAAGGGATCTTTAAAGCAGTTCAGGGTCATTTCCCGAACACTTTGGAATCTCTAGGGTATTTTGATGAATAAATTGAACTTGTTATAAACTTAAATTGAACTTGTTATATTTTGTTCTAAAGTCATCCATTAAGATCTTTCGGGACTAAATAAGTCATAGTTTGGAGTCTGTTAGATACACCTTCATCTACTCCAATAATTTATTTAAATTTATGCAAAATTATATACACGTTGCAAAAGCAAATCTTTCAGTGGGAATGCTGAGAAGATGACAGGTACGCTTTTACAGTGTTATTTAATTTCTGTCATTTTACCTTCACTGCAAAAAATCATAACTGCTTGCGTGTGTACTCTACTTTTCTTGCAAAATTAAAACAACTTCTTAAAATTGATCAAAATTTTCAAAACTTAAAACAAACAATTTTAAAGGTAACCATAAATCCTTTGAAATTTTACTAAACTTAAAATGTCTTTTTGAATTTACGGGAGTCCCTCGGAGGAGGTAACCCATAGTTGCTAACGTGATCTCCCATATTTAAATGGGTTTCATTACTTGTTTAAGCTAAGTAAATTAAAAATTAAATAGTGATACCACTGCGAGGGAACCGTGGGATCCTAATTGGTGTCACTCTAATCAACTTTAACATTCCCCAATATATTTAAATAACCATAACCTTAAGAAACACTTGATTTGACATTATGACTTGACACATTAGAAAACTTAAAATGGAAATGACGAGGAGCTTAGAGCTAGCATTGTGGGTAGCACAACCATTGTGGGTAGCACAACCATCAGCACAACCATTTTCAACAACAAAATATGTATACACTAGCTAAACTATTCCTTAGAATTAAACAACAAGCCGTAAAATTTTGAGGTTGTCCGCCTAGTGCTACATAATTCTTCAACTTATCATTAGGCCTTTGTATAGTCTTGCTACTTAATGTAAGCCCTAACTCACTTTAGGATTCTTAGGTTTTCATTCATCATGACCTAAATCCTCACATCTTTCAGGCTATTTGTGTGATCGTTTCACACGAATGTGAGCTTTAATAAATGAAATTGGCCAGATGAACACATAATTTCTTCCTCAAAATTGAAGCCAAATAGTAGGATAGCTTGATAAGTCACCGAGGTTCTCCTAAGAGTCCCTGACATCCTCTAGTTTTTCTTCCTATGGATTCTAAAAATAAAATGTTCCAAATTTGAGTCATTCCCCTTTCACATCTCTTTGTCCGATCTCTTTGAAAAGTCCTATCCTTTGAAATTCTTGAAGACAACATACCCTGATTTTTATCGAGAGTTTTCTTAGGTGACTTTGGTTATCTAAGATGAAATTAATTATACATACTTACCTTTATAAAAAACTTTCTAGAACCTAATATAATATTAACCCTATTTATTTTCTTATATTAAATAGGGCAACTTGTTGTCTTATAATAAAATGATTTCGTAGACCAGACGGATGTCATATATTTCTTAGTTTATTTGATTGAGCCTCACTATGAGGTCTTGTGTTTATCTTTCGAAATCGATACATAACTTGAAGTGTAGTGCTTTTTCATCTAAACTTTGAAGATGTTAAAGTGTAGTGCTTTTTCATCTAAACTTTGAAGATGTTAGGATTTAGGTTATGATGAACGAGAACCTCAGAATCCTAAAGCGAGTTAGGGCTTATATTGTATAACGAGCTATACAAAAGCCTAAAGATAAGTTGAGGACTTATGTCACACTAGGAGAACAACCTAAAGATCCTATGGCTCGATTGTTTAATTCTACTAAATGGTCTAGCTGGTGTAGACATGTTTTGCTGTTGAAGATGGCTGTGCTGCCCACAATGCTTACTCAAAGATTCTCGTTGTGGCAAGTTTATTTGCTGTTGAAGATGGCTGTGCTGCCCACAATGCTTGCTCAAAGATTCTCGTTGTGGCAAGTTTAGGTTTTCTAATGTGTTAAGTCATGATGTCAGATCAAGTGTTTCCTAAGGTTATGGTTATTTAAATGTTATGAGGAATATTAATGTTGATTAGAGCGACACTAGTAAGGATCCTACGTTTCCCTCATTCTGACACCACTATTTTCTTTTGAATTCACTTAGTCCAAATGAATTTACTAAACTTAACTCAAGGAGTTCCATACTTTCATTTAGAATGTGGGAAATCTTGTTAGGAACCGTAGGTTACCTCCTTCTAGGGATTCCTGATTATTCGATAGAGACGTCTTAATTTAGTTGCAATTTTTGTTTTGTTGTTGTGTTTGTAATTAAATTTTGTGATTAAATTTTGAGTTGTCTTATATTTTGACTGTTGTGGAGGTAAATTTTATCTTGTTTAATAATTAGTTCTGGTTTCATTTTTGACATACAGGGTGACTTTAAGCAACAAGCAACAAATAAGAGGTACAAAAAAGTAAATGCAATAACTTAAAAGCATGTTTGTGGATTCTTCTCGCTCCACCTTAATGGATAGCCTTGGAAACATGTATATAATTTTGCAAGAAAATCAAATTGCAGGAGTAGATATAGGTATAACTATCTAACCTTAACTTATGACTTTATTGAGTCTCGAAAGATCTTATTAGATGATTTTAGAACAATGATTTTAGAACAAAAATGATTTTAGAACAAAATATAACAATTTCAATTTTCCCTTCAAAATATTCAAGAGATTTCAAAGTGCTCTGGGCATGATCCCGAATCACTTTGAAGATTTCTTGAAATATTTTGAGTTTATTTTGAACTTATCATATTGTTCTATTAATCATCCAAGGTTAAGCTAAGGTTATCCCATTTCTCAAGAAAACTTGATGTTCTATGTATCCTAAGGCTGGGACACTCCATTAATCAATTGATGTTTCATTTAAGAGTTATGTGGGTGGGTGCCCCTAAGGAAATTTAGGTAAGTAAAGGTTTTAGTTTCTAAAGTTAAAATTGGGCTTGCAGTGTAAAGAGGTGTTAATCATCAATCAATTTATCCTCTAAATTTGATCAAATGAGTTTAAATGTCAAGCCCGGGTCACTACCAAGCCATGAACAATCAAAATAGGTGAATTTATAATTAACAAAATTTTAACTTAAATGAAACATGGGCTTAAAATTAATGATATATTATCTTTCTAACTCAAACCCATCACTTAAGAATCGTTTAATTTTGATTGAACTCCAAGTCAAGATAATTAAGGAAATTACAATTTTGTTCTCATTATGGAAAAGGTGGCAAGTGAGTTCCTATCTCTTACCCATCATATTTCAGTCATTCAAAAATGCTCATTTGGATCAAAATTTGATTAAGGCACAAAAATATGAAGTTACCATTCTACCTTTGGGGCTCTTCACTTCATAACTCATTTAATCAAAATTCAAATGACTGAAAATTTTTCACAGTGTCCTATCCATGAGTCAATTAAAACATCAGAGGAGAACATGTGGATTTCAAAATTTAATTTAATTTAAATAATTATTTATATTTAGAAAGTAGTATTTTCAAAATTGATTTTACATAACTTATCCAAAATAAAGTTTTATGAGAAAGTTATAAGAGGTCCCCTTAGGTCACAAAAACACTTAGGCAAAATTTCATTATTTTTTTGAATTAAATCTTTCATTTAGTTTTGTAATTAATATTGATTTTTATGATTTAATTTGAATGAAAAAGATGTCTTATAGATGAAAACTTCATCATTTTAAGCTTTTAAAAGATTTAAATTTTACTTAGAAAAATTAGGAAAAATATCCTAATAAATTTCAAGTGATCAAGGAACAATTAGACGCACTTGGAAAATTTTTTTTTTCTTTTTTTGGATTTTTTAACTATTTTTAATTATTTTTAATTTTAAATATAGCTCAAAAATAAAATATTTTATCAGAAATGACTTTTATGTTTCGTAAGTGCTCCTGATCACAAGGAACTTAGAAAAATACTTTTCATGATTTTCCATGGTTTATTTATTTTAATATAATTTTTTTTTACAAAAATAGAAGATATCTTAGAAAATCAACTTTAGTGCTCAAACTTAGTCAAATAATTTTTAAATTTTTAGAGTGGGTAAAAATGATTTTTTAATATTTAATTAGTATTTAATTTAGACAAATTAAAATAAGATATATACACTTAAGCAAATATAGAAATTTACAAAATTATTCAAGCTATCATGATATTTTTCCTAAGCTTCTTTGACCATAGGAAACGTAATAAAGTTTTTCCAATAATTTTTTAAGAGATATTTTAATTTATATAATTGAAATAAGCTAAAATAGTCATCTTAGCTTGAAAATTAATGTTAGAAGCATAGAGATATCCTCTGACCTTGGAAAATCAGAGGACATAGCCTCTGTAATGAGGAACAAACCCTCAAAATTTCAAGCCATGGTGACCAATGTTTGATCATATTAAATTTAAAAATTTCAAGCCATGGTGAGCAATGTTTGATCATGTTAAATTTAAATACTCTAGAGAGTATTTAATTCATTAAAAATTAGAGAGTCAACAATTAATTCTTATTTATAGTCCACATTATTCTCCTCTGTTAACTGAGCAAGATGGTATTTTTATTTTATTTTTATAATTTTTCCAAGCAAAGTTACAATTTTTTAAAGATCTGATATTTATTTAAATTAGAAAAAGGACTATATTCCTATTTATTCACCACGACGCCACCTCAACCTTGGCATCTCCAAAGCTCCACACGGCGCTCCACCATTTAATGTCACAAGCCACCTTAGATGCTACGCGACCCGCCTTTTTGTTCCATCCATTCATCTAATGCGATCTTAACCATCCATGGAATAAATGCGCGATCAGACGACATCCGTTCATCATCCTCAAATGAGTCATCCCGAGAACCGTTCACACTAAAACCATAACTTCTTCACCTAGAATCAACCAAATTTCATGGGGTTTTTCCTACACCTACATGTGCTCAAGATGAGCATATCTATATGGCTTATATGTATGAAATATAGTAAATACGTATGGAGGATTAAAAGAAGCTCGAATTAGAGTTGAAGTTCAATACCTTTGTCTGAGAGGGGAGGCCTCAATCAAATGTAAGGGAACCAAATCACCCTCCATAAAATGTTCTAAGCCCTGATGCATTGTCTATGTATGATTTAGATCAATCTTGATTTCAAGTGTTGATCTAGAGCTATGCTAGAGGCTATTTGAGATAGGGCTTTTGTTGGGGATAAACTTTTCTTGCTTTGGTGATGGTGTGGTCATAGCAATTAAAGTTTGGTTCATTGTGGAGGTGAGGAAAAATTTGTGTTGGTTTGAACTGAAATTCTGAGCCCCAAATTGGGCTCTCACATTGGGAACTAGAGGGGGAAAATGGTGGGCTTGAGCTGAGGACTTCTTGGACAGTCTCTAGGAGCAATTTGGCAGAGTTTCCCCAAGGAAATTGGTGCTCTCTCTAATTTGGCTGTGGAGGAGGTGAGTTTGAATAGAGGGTCATGGGGTGCAGCTCAGGACCAATTAATGGGTGTAATAAGCTGCTTATGTGGAGGTCAGAAGAGCTCCAAAGAGCAATTGACATTGGATAACTTGGATAAGTCCAATTAGGTTTGTTTTCTTGCTTTGGTGATGGTGTGGTCATAGCAATTGAAGTTTGGTTCATTGTGGAGGCGAGGAAAAATTTGTGCTGGTTTGAACTGAAATTCAGAGCCCCAAATTAGGCTCTCACATTGGGAACCAGAGGGGGAAAATGGTGGGCTTGAGCTGAGGACTTCTTGGACAATCTCTAGGAGCAATGTGGCAAAGTTTCCCCAAGGAAATTGGTGCTCTCTCTAATTTGGCTGTGGAGGAGGTGAGTTTGAATAGAGTGTCATGGGGTGCAACTCAGGACCAATTAATGGGTGTAATAAGCTGCTTATGTTGAGGTCAGAAGAGCTCCAAAGAGCAATTGACATTTGGATAACTTGGATAAGTCCAATTAGGTTTGAATTTGGTGAGGTGGCTCTCGATTTTGTGGTTTTTTAGTGTCTAGGCTGGCTGGCTAGAGCAGAGGGGGTCGTCAGGTGGTCAGGTGAGCTAGTGCAAGAGTTAATTATGATTAACCTTTAATGGTTTGGCATGACGGTGGAGATATTTTGGTTTAGACCCAAAAATGGGATGAAATCCCTTACATTAGGGAACCATTGGTCCATAGCTTTGTTTGGATGGTTTAGTAGGGTTTGGTTTCATACAAAGGGTTCACTTAGTGGCTGTGGTGGTCTTTGGTTGGCCAATTTGGCTTGGTTAAGTTAAATTTGGTGAAATGGTCCATGTGGGTCAAGTTGGCTTGGAGTTTGGTTTGATGCATATAAGGAGTTTTGGGATCAGCTAGCCATGCTATTGAGCTCAATTGATTGATTAATTTGATGTAGATGACTTGCAAAGAGAGTTTAGAGAAGAATTAGAGTGGTTTTGAGTTAATTTGGAAGTTCAATTTGATGGAATTTGGTCTTTTAGTCAATTTTGGGGTGTTGGGTTGGACTTGGGTTTAAGCTAGGCTAGAGTTTGGCTAGGTACAACTTAATGGTTCAAAATGGATTAGGGGAATGTAATAAAGAGTTTTAAACATCAATTGGGTGCGAGTTTTACAATTGGGTGCGAATTTTAGGGTTAGGGCATTCAGTTTGGTGGAATTTGGGCACGTGGCTAAATAAGGGCAAATTTAAGGATTTCAAATTTGGGTTGAAATTGAGTGGAATTGAGGATTGCACAAGGCTAATTGAGGGCTTAATTTTATTAATAGGAAAGATAGGAAGAGTTTGGGATCCAAATTGAGGCATTTGAGTGGGATTTGGGGGGTTCAATTGGGTTCAATTGGGTCATATGGTCAAAATTGGGGGTTTTGGTTTGGATCAAAATTGAGCTCAAAGCATGGGTCAATTAAGCTTGGATTTTATTTGAAATGATCATAGGCATGATGAATTTGATTTTAGAATTTAAACTGGAGAAAATTGAGATGAAATTGAGGGACATTTGAAGTGAAGAGAAATTGAGCCTTTAAGGGTAATTTGGGGGTTTTGGTGAAAATGGTCAAATTGGTCAAATTGGGATTAATAAAAGGGTCCAAATTGATTTTTAAAGTCTTGAGAAAGTTTGGACCACCAAAGGTTTTTTTGTAATATTGGCAAATTTGGGGATTTTTTTTAATGTTGAAAATTTTGGAAGGTTTTGGGCAATTTGGGAAATTTCAAATGATTTGAGATGATTTTTGAACAAACTTAGCTGGTTTGGGTAATTTTGGTCAAATTTGGGGTTTGGAGATGTTTTGGTAAATTGGGTAGATTTGGGGCAAAAGGGTCAGTTCGGTATTTTGGTGAAAGTGAGGTGTCAATCGCCCTATTTGAGCTATGGACCATTTGTGTCCTCTACCTTGGGTCCTTCTTGTATTTTTCAGGGCTAGACCATAGCCTAGGGCTAGTGGGTCTAGGAGAACATCTACATGAGTCTTCCAAAAGATCAAGGGTTTAAAGTAAATAGGAGAACATCTACATGAGTCTCCCAAAAGATCAAGGGTTTAAAGTAAACAATTTTGGGTTTAGGGTTGTGAGTGGGATGTGGTGTGCAAGTGAGTGAACTAAATCAATACCAACCCCCAGGGACAACCCTAAGGCCAAGTAGTCCTATGGGTATGCCCCTTGAGCTTCCCCATATTGACCTAACCTACTAAGTGCTAGAGGTTAGGACCAATATGTGGAATTTCAAGTTGAGCATAGATGAGTTTAAAATTTCTCATGGCGAGGGTTCCTTTTCTAGTCATCTATGAATAGTCAACATAAAACTCTTATGGCTAGACACAGCCTAGTAATGAGGAAACTAGACCACAACCAAAAGTAAGGTAATAAATGGACCCCAATAGGTGTGGTGTGCCGGACAAGCACACCGCACATATTGGCATTGTCCGACGAGATCAACAAAACTAAAACAGACTTCTAAGTTGACAAACCTAGAACAAAGATTAGAATTAAGTAGCAGTTGTTCTCGCTAGGGAGTAATAGATACTCTCGATGGAGAAAAGAAAGGAGATTTCGGGGACAATTGTCAGGCAAACTGGTAGTCCCAGCATTAGGTACCAACCACAAAAGAAGGGAATCAAAATTTAGGTACTAGCCCCAAGATGGAAATTGAAATTTGGGTATCAATTCCAAAAAGCGTTAGGTACCGACCTTGAAATAAGGGAATCAGAATTTAGGTACTAACCCAGAGATAGAAATTGAAATTTAGGTTCCAATCCCAGAAAGAGAGACAAAATTTAGGTACCGACCTCGAAAGAAGGAAATTAAATTTTAGGTACTAACCCCGAGATGGGAATTGAAATTTATGTATCAATCCCAGAAAGAGAGTCAAAATTTAGGTATCGATCTCGAGAGAAGGGAATCAGAATTTAGGTACTGACCCCGCGATAGGAATTGAAATTTATGTATTAATCCCAGAAAGAGAATTGTAATTTAGGTATCAGAATTTAGGTATCGACCTCGAAAGAAGGGAATTACAACTTAGGTACTGACTGCGAGAACAACATGAAAGTAGTGTAGAGAGTTTATAGAAATAATTTCATAGATATGTGTTATGTGAAGATTGACATTGGTGAGGAAAATTTGTGAGACTTTATGCAGAGCATGAAGCTCCATGGGGTTACGAGGAGATTGGTGCAGATCAAGACAGTCATGCTGTGCAAGCAAAGAGTAAGACACCACAAGCTTGATAGAAATAAAATCAAATAACAGAAAAACACACAAAAATATTTTTTTTTAATTTTTTTAAAATTTTAATTTTAGGGGTTAATTATCAAAGTATATTTTCAAAATTTAATTTTGGTTGATTTTTCAAAAGGATATTTTATTTAAATTTTTTTAACTTCAAATTTTTTTTTAATGTTTTATTCTTTGCTCATTGTAATTCAAAACCAATGTATGGTTCTGGGGCTTTTTATTCATTACAAAAAAAGGAAATTTGATAAATATGTTGAAATCTGAAAGAAATTTCATTAAGCTACTTCAAATATGTGTTGCAAACTGAGTACATGCTGAAAGCATCAAAAGAGACAATCATGCTGAATATATCTGAAACAACATATGCTGAGTAAAAAACATATATGATGCTTTGACGCAGTACAAAAGGTGACAAAAAACTGTCTATCTGTCCTCTGTGGGACGAGCTTATGATCAAGCTGACCTACTAAGCCAAGCTCCAGGATAAGAGTTTATTTTGCATGTACTTAGAGGTACAACCATCTCATAGCTCGTATGGCTGTGGCTCCTCCAATTTTGGATCTGGTTGGAATCCATATGACATCATGTTATCATCCATCCTTCAGAGTGTAATTGAAACTCTGTGTCCTGGCACTCTAGGAAGGCATTTCTCTGCTAGATCAACTCCATTTCCCTTCAAAATTTGTACCAAACCCATTGGTAGTGGAATAGCAATTGGTCCTCTGAACTCACCAAGTCTGATGACATCGATTTCTTTTCCAAACAAACTGTTGCTTTTACTCATGAATGAGACCGTGCAGAAAGGTCCGCCAAAATCATGGTGATCTATATGTGGGGGAATACAATCTCTCCCTTAATAAATGTTGACTATACAATAGTTTGGAATGAAGTCTGCTGGTAACACGCTCCATTAGACCATCCTTTTTATCATCTACTTTATTATGGGAGGCAATGGATCCACCTTGTCATGTCTTGAGATCCCCACGGGGTTCCCTTGCAAATCTCTAGTGAAATTGTAGCAACAACCACATTGAATAGTTATTCTACCTTTTCCACGCATCCACTTTCATGGCCCTTAATAGGTTATTTCCATCAGAGACTGGCTCGACCTTCATCTCTCATGTCAAAAATGCAGTATAGAATGCTCCTTTCTACTCTTTCAGAAAAGACTCTGGTGTATTGTTCCAGGCCTTTGATCCTTCTTGATACTGCTAATACGCAAAGTACAACAATAATTCAAATTATATTTCACTAATATTTTCTTACTTTACGACAAAACCAAACACATGATCCTGAAGAAAAATAAGAATTTAACTTTTAAGTTATATATATATTGAGATACTACACAAATATACATATCGTTATCAAGTAATAGAAGATTTTTTGATTAAGACATGAATACCAAGTAATATAAGACTTTTTGATTAAGACATGAATACCGAACCCATAGAGAATTTATACAATATGCACTTTTAGAAAACTTTCTATTTTTAAAAGACAATTACATAAACTTAATATATTTTGCAGTAATAAAATTCAAATATTTTTTATATTTTTGATATTTTGACGAAATAGTAACTACTTAAAAATAAAACTAGAGTTTTGTAGATGAAAATCACTTAATAAGAAATATATCTTTCTTCTTATCATGAATCAGTAATAAGTATAGGAATTCTGTTGTGGAAGTATACAAATTGTGTTGTGTCAAATAGGAGCAATAATATTCTTTATCTTTATTAGAGTTGCTATAAAAACATTGGCTAATTTAAAGTTTTAATAGTTCTGAAGACCGGCTAAGCAGGGAAGATACTAGCTCTCACTCTAGAGTTCCCTCAATTTCCTTTACCTAGGGGCTAACATTCTCGTATCAGAACCTAAAAAATTAAACCAAGTTGGGGGCTTTAACCTGTCACTTGAAAGTCCTCTAACACTACACCCTTCAATGAGTATTTCCATATTTATTTGCACTCAATCATATGAACTACATTCTCATTCATACAACCTCATGTGATTCTTTCTAATTGTTGACAGAGACAAAACCAGCCTGGTTCTTACATGTTCTCACAACAAATTTTAACATCTGGATTGGCCAAATCAAGAAGTAAATGAAGTGCATGGATTTAAATCATCACAACTTTTTCCAACACTAAAGATCAATAATCTACAATTTCCATCCAAAACTTAATTACTTATCAATTTAAGAAGAAAGATAAAGAAAACTACTTAGAATCCATGCAGAAAATAAAACCACACTTTAGTTTAAAAGTAAAAATCATTTTCAAACCAACAACAAGTCTCAATTAAAACTGAAAGTAGTCTAAAAAATAAAAAGATAAAAACTTATCTAAAGTTCTCCACCAAACTCTTAAAGTTCCTTTGAATCTCTTCTCTTTACAATCACTCAAAATAAAATAACAAAAAGGATAAGAAAAAACTAAAAATGGTGCCTGAAAATCTCTCCGAACTAACTCCCTAAATGAGAACTTTCAAAACTTTTCAATACTTTCAAGACACTTTTCAAAGTCCTCTCTTCTTTCTTTTATATTTTTCCAAAAGGTACATTGGAAACTCTTCAAAATATGACTAGATTTGATGTATTTCCCTAGGAGATGCATCCTTTCGTGATAATTTTTGTCCATGGTGGTTATAATTTTTGTCCTTGGTGTTTATAACCACCTATTAAGCCAATGTGTGCCTCAAAAACCTCTTTAAAATTTGCAAAAAAACTACTTTACTCATCTAGTAACTGCCACTCGTGCTTAAGCGCTGGACCTCTAGCGCTTAGGCGCGTCCTTCTCTGTTTAATCTGATCTTGCGCTTAGGCGCCAAAACTTATTTGCACATTTTTCACCTTTTTGCTCTAAATTTCATCCTTTTTAGTTCTTTAAGCATTTTCCATCCTTTTTACTTGTATATGCAATAAAAACACAAAAATACCTTCCATTAAAGTGCAATATCTCAAAAATAGGTATAAAAATGTGTCTAAAAATACTATATATTTTAGGTGTATCAAAATCCC
>NW_018165548.1:26486-31368 GCF_001263595.1 Phalaenopsis equestris
ATTTTAATAAAATAAATTTAATTATTAAAAATAAAAGTCTAAATTATCTAAATTTTTCAAAAATACAATTTTACCTACTAAAGATAGTTACTTAAATTAAAAATTTTCTCATCTAAAAACTTTTTAACATAAAGTTTTTCTTCATTACTAAAAATTTTAACTAAATTTTCTTACTCATTTCTAAAATCAAATTTAACTTCCCTAATATAACTTCATATACATAAACAATTTTTTTCTTTTCAAATCAAATTCACTTGTAGCACATTTGAGAACAAATAAAATTCCAGTTTTTAAAATATTTTTCATCCCCCCAAACTTAAATTTTTAACAGATTAAACAGTTTAGCATCAGATATATATAAGAAAGAATGGAAATTTAAAAATAACATGCTAACAGGAATTTTAACCCTAATGATACAAGTAACAAACTTAAAACTGGAGAAAATTTTATTTTTGACCAAATTTTCCATATTTTCATTTTAATTTAACATGTGGAGATTCAATGGACTTCTAAACAGTGGGTATAAACATAAAAGCAAACATACATGCTATTGACATGACAATCTTAACATAAAGACAAACTTGCAAACATGATAAAAGAAAAATAAAGGGCAGCAATTTCTGAATTTTAAGTTTAAGATCTAAGCTAGCAAGATTTTCTACTTTATAACAGATATGAAATTAAGTTAAGTTATAAACTAACTAAATCACAGTACTAAACGCAAAATAACAGTTACTACCCTAAAATTTAAAAATAAAATACTAACTACCACAAATGTCATAATAACAATTAAACATAAAAATCCAAAACACAACATAGTCCAGAACAACAGACAGATACAAATGTAGCAAGCCCAGACCAAATAGTTCATATCATATTACAATCATAAAATAAATCTCTCACCTCTACTCTTTATCCTCAGAATCACCACTGTACCATTTTTCTGCCGGCTCATAATCATGATATCGAGGATATAGAGGAAATTACACTCTTGGGTCACATCTAATCAGGCTCTCCAAAGATGAGTGGAATTTCTCTTCATAATCACTCTTCCTTCTATTATAACTATTAGTATGATCTACAAAACACTCTAAATTTTGTACCTTATCTATGGTAAAATTGATATTTTCCATCAGCTTCTGTAATAACTCATCTCGGGTATGAGTATACACACCTCGAGATGTAGAAGCACGTAAAGTAGATGGTCTAGATGAAGAAGCAGCAGTGGTAGATGCGACAGACGTTTCCATTCCATAGCTCCTAGAAAATCTTCCTCTCCAGCCAAAAATTGATTGCTTAGAATAAGTCCTCACATTAACCTTTGTGATGGGCTTTAGAGGTTACATAACTTTTTCCCAACTATCATAATTAACCCCAACCTGCCTGCACAAAGAAAAGATCAAGGAAGCAAATCTCAGACTTGCAGTTGTAACAGTTGTAGTAGAATTGATGATAGTTTGACAAATCAAAGCTCCAATGTTGATGATCTTTCCCTCTTGAATACAATAGTTCAATGTCGCTCTTTCTCTGGTCACTTCACTGAGATGATTGGTTGGAAGCAGACGGGCAGAACTAAAATAGTGTCAGGCCTTGGAAGGAGCACATAACTTTGAAGTTGGGAAATTTACTCTCCTCTCATTGGTAATCTTCCAAAGTCCTCTCCCAATAGTCATATATGAAATAATCTCGTCTAACTCCACTTCAGTAGGACTATAATTTTCATAGAAACATAAAGTATCCGGTGGTAAATGGTAAAGCATGTTGATTACGTCTAGTTAAATAGGTACCAACTTTCCTTGAACCAAAACTCAATTGTCTTCAGCTTCAGGGAGATTTGCATAGAACTCCCTCACAATAGAAATCATTGCGATAGTAGAGAAACAACAAAACTGTTCTCATTATCGACGAACAATTAAATCTTCCACTTCTCCACCAGGATTTCTAAAACATCGCTCCAGAATCAATTTTTAAAACATCACTCCAGAATCAATTTTTATGACTGTAGAGCATCACTGTATCGATCTTGAGCCTTCAAACTAACAAATTTGCTTGAATCAAATGAGCTTTTTCCTTTACTACTCCTCTTTCTTGGTGTCATTCTACAAACTTTATAAATTCCAAAAATAACTTCAAAAAAAATGTCTAAATCACTAAACTAAACTTCCTAAAGCACAAACTAAAGTTCCCACGCAATTTTCATAGATTTTCCTCATTTTTCACCATGAGTAGTGAATTTTCAAACTTCTCCAAATGTGCTCAAAATACATGGCAAAAATCCAAAATTTTTGCATAGAAGTAAAGCTCTTACCTCAAGGAATCCGAATCTTGCAAATTGTTCTTGATTCTACCAAGAAATCTCCACTTAATGGTGTTCCCTAGCCCTTAAAACTACGATTTTGAGAGGTAGAAGATGACGGGAGGCATTAAAAATTGTGTTCTAGGACCAAAATTTCACTTTTAATAGGTAGAAGATGACGGGAGGCATTAAAAATGGTGTTCTAGGACCAAAATTTCACTTTTAACCGTTTGTGAACTGGTTTTTGTGAATCGACGCTTAAGCGCGGGTAAGTGGCACTTAGGTGCTTGCCTCTCGGGTTAGCTCGCGCTTAAGCGCAATATGCGGTGCTTAGGCGGCAGTGCATTATTTTCAAAATCTTCAAATTTAAGTAAAATGCACTATTTGCCTAAGTAAACTACCCCTAAATGGTCTTATAGCACTTAATTAACTATTTTCAACTTCCTATAACTCCTCTCTGTCTCTGAAAATTCTCCTTAATAACTATTTTGATTCGAGGCTAACACAACACAAAATTTTCACAAAAATAAACTTATATTAATTCACAAACAAACAAAATACTATTAACCCTTAATTCTCACTCCAAATAGTCTCAGATGAGAAAAATTTCCTAAGTAAGAAACACTTAACACACATTCACAATTAAACACATAAGTAAAATAAAGACTAACACATGACTTAAACACTAAAAACAAACACACAAAAACATAACTTCAAACATAGAACTTAATTCCATTCTTCATTAGAGGGAACAAATTCAGGTCTTTCATTAGTCTCTTCTGGGGCAATTGGAATATAAAGTTTATAAAATGGACGGTGGTGACGTGCTCCGATGCAATCTTCTTCAATCGACTTTTTCTTAAGAAACATCTCCTTATCTGCTTCCTCTATATAACTAGTGTGACTAAATTGCATTTTCAATTGCCATCCATAATGCTCCAGATGTGCATGAATTTCCAATACCTTAGTCTCCAGTATAGACATGATATTTTTCAATTTTTTTTTTGATTTTCTTTGATATTCCTTCAATACTAACGACTAAGAAATTGTTATACATCTCTTGTACACTTTGACTAATGAATTTCTTCCTCATGTTATCTTCCTTCTTCTTTAAATCCATCTCCCATGAAGAAATCATCTTAAAATCTCTCTCTCATTTAGGCTTTAGGGCTAGAAATGATCTAAGGTGAAATTCCTTCACTAAACCCTTCTATTTGTAGTCCTAAATTCTTTTAATAACTCTTAGAACTCCTAGGCACGTTTAGAAATTGCCAAGACACGTTTTTGCAAACTTCTAGACAAACTTCTAGGCACTTTCTCCTTCTAGAATATAAATCTTGCACATGTTTTTAAACTGTCACGCTTAAGCACCGGATTTGGCGCTTAAGCGCCACTGCATATTTTTGCACAAATCAACTTAACGTCCCAATTCTAATTTTAACTTGTCCAAATCACTAATTTTAAGTCTTAAAATCAATACTAACACATACTAGTCTAAAAAATAATACCCCAATTTTCTTAATCACACATAAAACCTAAATAAAAAGAAAAACACACTGATACTTATGGGTTGCCTCTCACAAAGCGTTTGGTTTTACGTACTCAGCCCAACGCAACCAGTGCTTACTCTGGTTGACCCAACATCATTCCATCATTAAAATTTTGCTGATCCCTTACAAAATAAGGTTTCAGTCTATGTCCATTCACTTTAAAGATTTTCTCAGATTTAGGATCTTTAATATCCTCTTTAATATCCACAGTAATATCCACAGCTCCATACGGATAAACTTTAATCACAATAAATGGGCCCATCCACCTGGACTTAAGTTTGCCTGGAAATAATCTTAACCTTGAATTATATAGCAAAACTTGTTGTCCTAGTTGAAAATTTTTAGTAAGAACCTTTCTATCATGCCGCATTTTCATCTTTTCTTTATAAATTTTGGCACTTTCATAAGACTCATTCCTTATCTCTTCAAGCTCATTTAATTGTAATAATCTTTTTTCACCAGCATCTTTCAAAATATAATTGAACTATTTAATTGCCCAATATGCTTTATGCCGAAGTTTAACTCGTAAGTGACAAGTTTTCCCAAATATTAGCCTATATGGGGACATTCCTATAGGAGTCCTATATGCAGTCATATAAGCCCACAAAACATAGTCATGTTTGACTAACCAATCCATTTTTGTTGGATTCATAGATTTTTCATAATTTTTTTAAATTCTCGATTGGATAATTTAGCCAAACCACTTGTCTGAGGATGATAAGCTGCAGTAATCCTATGATTTATATGATTTTTATTTAATAACTTCTCCATTATGACATTTCTGAAATGACTTCCCCCATCAATAATGATAACTCTTGGCATCCCAAATCTACAAAACATATTTATTTTCAAAAATTTTGCGACACTTTGAGCATCACATCAAGGAAAAGCAATAGCTTCTATCCATTTGGATACATAGTCCACAGCTAACAGAATATATAAATTTTTGAAAGATGCTATAAATGGTCACATGAAATCTAATCCACAAACATCAAATATTTCAAATTCCAGCATATAATTGAGGGGCATCTCATTT
>NW_018165548.1:31534-34989 GCF_001263595.1 Phalaenopsis equestris
TTTTTCAAAACAGAGTGGTTTTTCTAACTCAAGCCTGGAAAAATGATCAGCAATTTAATTTTCAGTCCCCTTTCGATCTACTATTTTAAAATCAAATTCTTGCAAAAGAAGAATCCATCTTATAAGTCTAGGTTTAACATCCTTCTTTTTCATTAAGCACTTAATAGCAGAATGATATATATGCTCTACACAATGAGTTCCAATTAAATATAATCTAAATTTATCAAAAGCATATAATATTGCTAATAACTCTTTTCCAGTTATTGTATAATTGATTTAAGTTTCATTAAGAGTTTTACTAGCATAGTAAATTACTTTGAAAATTTTATCATATCTTTGTCCTAAAACAGCTCTTATAACATAGTCACTAGCATCACACATTAATTCAAAAGGTTCTCTCCAGTTTGGTGAAACTATAATTGGTGTAGTGATTAATTTTTCTTTTAATAAATTAAAAGCTTTTAGGCATTCTTCCATCAAAATTGAAAATTGCATCTTTCTCCAGTAAATGGCATAAAGGCTTAGCAATCTTTGAAAAGTCTTTAATATATCGCCTGTAGAATCTAGCATGTCCTAAAAAAGTCCTAATTTCCCTTACATTTATTGGATAAAGTAAATTAGCGATCACTTGAATTTTAGCAAGATCTACTTCCACACCATTTTTTGATATTTGATGACCTAATACAATTCCTCCTGCTACCATAAATTGGCATTTTTCCCAATTAAGGATTAAATTTATTTCTTCACAGTGCTTAAGAACTTCAGATAAATATTCTAAACATGAGTCAAATGAAGTTCCAAACACTGAAATGTCATCCATAAAGATTTCAATCCCTTCTTCAATTAAATCACAAAAAAATTACCATCATACATCTTTGAAATGTAGCAGGGGAATTACATAAACCAATGGACATTCTTCTAAAAGAAAAAGTACCATAAGGGCTAGTAAACCTTGTTTTCTCTTGATCCTCAGAAGATATTTGAATTTGGTGATAACCAGTATATCTATCTAGAAAACAAAAATATTTATGGCTCAGCTAGTCTATCCAGCATATCCAGCATTTGATTTAGAAAGAGTAATGGAAAATGATCTTTCCTAGTGGTAAGATTTAATTTTCTATAATCAATGCATATTCGCCACCCTCTAACTTGTCTAGTAGGTATTAACTATTATGTTCATTTACAGTTACAATTATTCCTCATTTGTTAGGAACATAATGAATTGGACTAACCCATGCACTATCACCCATGCACTATCTGTAACCCATGCACTATCTGAAATATGGTAGATAATTCCCGCATCTAACCACTTTAAAATTTCCTTCTTAACAACTTATTTCATAATAAGATTTAGTCTTCTTTGCGAATTAGCCCTGGATTTGCAGTTCTCTTCCACATGAATACTATGAATACAAATTGAAGAATTGATTCCTTTAATATCAGCAATTGTCCATCCAAAGACTTTCTTTAAATTTTTCAGAATTTTCATCAACATTTCTTCTTCTTCCATTGTTAATTTTGAGAAAATTATAACAGGTAAAGTAGAGGAATCTCCTAAAAAGATATATTTTAAATGATCAGGAAGTAACTTTAATTCTAGTTCTTGAGATTTTTTAATAGATGAACAAAAAGATTTATCTTTGTCTATCTTTCTCAAACATAGTTTGAATCTTCCTTAAAAAGATCTTCACATTGATTTAATTCCTCTTCTTGCTCATGTTCTAAATCTTTTTCTTCAAAATTTTCTTCATAAGTAGTCTTGAAATGGTATTTCATTTCAAGGCATTCACTTAGATATCTTATAACATTCATTCTAAAACATTCATTATCTTTTCCTTTTACAGGTTATTTCATTGATATTGAAATGTTAAAAGTAACCGTTTGATAATGGACGCACATTGTTAGTTCCCTTTTTTGCACATCTATCATTGTTCTTCCTGTGGATAGGAATGGTCTCCCCAAAATGATAGGTACCTCTTTATCTTCCTCCATATCTAGCACATTGAAATCAACAGGAAAGTTAAATTGATCCACTTTCACTGTCCACTTTCACTAGGACATCTAATATAACTCTTTTAGAATAGGTTACCAAACGATCTGCTAACTTGCAGAGTTACAGTAGTAGGGTTATTTCTCCTAATACTAATCTTTTTAAATATTGATAATGACATAAGGTTAATGCTTGCACCTAAATCACATAAAGCTTTCCCATAAAATCTATCTCCTATTGCACATGGAATTGTAAAGCTACCAGGATCTTTAAGCTTTTTAGGAAGCTTTTTCTGAATTATCGCACTGGACTTCTCACTAAGTGCAATAGTCTCATTATCTTTAAACTTCCATTTTCTATTGAGAATATCCTTCATAAACTTTACATAGCTTGGCATTTGTTCTAGGCTTCAACAAATGGATTGTTAATTGTAAGCTTCTTAAATATTTCCATAAATTTTGAAAATTGCTAATCCAACTTCTGTTGACGAAGTCTCTAAGGAAATGGAGGTTGTGGTTTTTCCAAATCAATTTTCAGCAGAGAAATAGGTCTCTCAAAATCTTTTACAGCATCCTCTTTTGTTTCTTCAATTTCTTCTCTCTCTACTTAAATTTCTTTTTGAACTCAACCTTCCAACCTCTTCCGCTTCTAAGTTGAACGACTTTTACCTGTTCTTTATTCTGGTGTTTTGGATTTGATTCACTATTACTAGGAAGTGTTCCTTGGGATCTATTACTTGATGAATTTTCTATTTGCCCAAGTTGATTCTCAATATTTCTAATTGTAGCTCCTTAACTTTGTAATTGATTTCCTATTTGTAACATCACTTCTTCTATAGACAATTGTTTCTCCTTAAATTGTATATTACTGTTGAAACCAGAATGATAAGTAGATCTATAATTATTATTCCCCTGATTGTTCCAATTTCCCAATGGGTTTCCTTGGTTGTTCCCCCATTGCTGATTATTATCACTGAAATTGTTCTTCCCGTTAAAGTTGGGATGGTTCTTCCAACCTGGGTTATAATAATTTAAATATGGGTTATTTTGCATATTATTTATGGCATTCCAATTTTCTAATGATGCTTGAAAACTATCATTTGGCCTAATGAATTCTCTTCTATCATGGAAAATGGTTGAGAAAAATTCATTCCAAATTGGTCTAACTTCCTTGAAATTATAGCAAATTTATTTGCTAACATAGTAAATGCATCAGTTTCATGAATGTTGGTTACTTTCTTTGGATTTAACCTCTCAGAAGACCATTGAAAATTATTGGTAGTCATCTCTTCTATTAAAGTATAAGCGTCATGAAATGGTTTTGACATCAATGAACCACCAGCAGCGGCATCGATAATAGATCTAAGAGAACAAATTAATATATTATAAAAGGTTTGAATTATTAACCAATCTCGTATAGCATGGTGTGGACACTTTCTTAAGAGTTCTTTAAATTGTTCCCATGC